>NC_058050.1:6425653-6600653 GCF_020085105.1 Siniperca chuatsi | reverse complement strand
TAAATGTTGAAACAGCTGTGCTAATTGCTGATCTTGACAGATGGAGTAGTTGAGGAGAATAGCTGTGCTCTACTGCACCGCAATCAGTTTTTTATTATTTTTTTTAGATGTTATGCTAATGTATCCGGCACCATTGCTCCCAGCTGCAGGGAGAGGCAAGTTGTAACTTGTGACAGGGCTAATCTCTGATAGACTGGAGCACGGCCCAATCAGCAGGGGTAGCAGGCAGAAAATGAGAACACCAAACAGAGCAGCTCCCTTAGCTCCTCTTGGTTTCAAGTGGAGCTCCTGTGTATTAAGATGTGTGAAAAGTCCTTTCAATGGGAAATGTCAGCCTCACACTAACTGCTGAGTGATGTTGAGTGACAGCTCAGGGCATAGAAAGATTTTAATAGAATAATTCAAACATCTAAAGGGATTAAGGCTGCAACTAACAATTTTTTTTATTGATTAATCTGACGATTATTTTCTCAATTAATTCATAATAATTCTTTCTATAAAATGTCAGAAAATAGTGAAAAATTGTCATTATGATTTCCCAGAGTCCGAAGTGATGTATTTAGATAGCTTGTTTTATTCAATCATCAGTCCAAAAACCAAAGATATTCAGTTTACTATCATATATGAGGAAAAAAAGCATCAAATCCTGACATTTGAGAAGCTGAAACCAGCAAATATCTGGCATTTTGGTTTGAAAATGACTTACACTATTAATAATTATCAAAATAGTTAATAGTTAGTTATAGCTGGTTAATTTTCTGTCAATGGATCAATCGACTAATTGGATTCACATCAAAACTTCTAGACAATGATATGCACTGTTGAGGAGTTCAAATCCCCCAGCTGGCTTGGGCCTTTCTAGCTCATGTAGGTATGTTCTCCTCCTCCCAAACCTGCATGTCCAAAGGCTCCAGCACAGCACAATACTGCACAGGTGTAGAAAGTGGATTGATGGATGGATTGCACATAAACATAACCAACAGTGAATTACCACTAAACAAAACAGAAATGTAATGTCCTAAAGAATGGATGGGTGATATTTGAGTGTAAAACGCATAAGAATTCTCAACCACTAGTTTAAAGCAAAAAGAAAAACAAAACTGTCAACTGGACACATTTGATTGCTGTGGACTATTTTAAAGAGGAGCTGTTACACTGTATGTCAAGATAAAGATGTTACTGATGCAGCCTGATACAAGCTAATTAAGAGGCTGAAAGTGTGACAGGCTTTGAATCACAAACCATAAATCTTTTTTTTTTTTAAGAAAAAAAGTCAGTAGTCCTGCAGGTTGGCAACAGTAGCTGCTTCCCTCACTGCCACCCTCCATGTGGGTTGGATGCATAAATAGCTCAGAAACTGCATGAGCGCTGCAATCATGGCTGCCACAGGAACAAGACATCAGATATGCCAAGTTGTAAAACGCATCACCTCCAAATGGACTTATGGTGAATTCTGCACCATAAGTCCATGCCATGCATCATTTCCCAACAGCTTATTCCTCTTTCAAACAAGCGTTAGAGGACACTCACAATATCAAACAACGTCTCTCTCTGGGCAAAGTCGTTTTAGCACCACTGACATAAACCACCGCAAAGCAACACCACAGAGGAAAGCAGGGAGAAAAACTGCTCATCACTCTGACTCCATCATATTCTCCCCGCTGGGTTTCCACAAGGTCATTTTGGCGCACGACGCAGGACAGAACACCCAGCTACACTGACACTTTTGAGCTTGCCCTGATTTTGTACAAATTAAATGTAACAACACATAAGCAGGACAACTTTTTTTTTATACAATATGAGAAAAAGTGCGGTTAAGACAGAACTACAAATGTATGACCGTGTACTAACGAGAAAAGGCGGAACAGGCGACGGAGAGGGGCAAGGGCATCGATGCCAAAACCATCGCCAATTAGACAAAACTGGATGGATGACGGGATGCTGGTCATATGTGCTCTTTAATGACATTAAAACATAACACTCGTCACCTCCTACCCTTCCCTCCCTGCCTCCCCCTCAGAGTGAATCCTCTGCGCTTGGATGGATGATCATGATCGCTCTTAACGCACAAGACCTCCCAGCAAGAACAGGAACAAAGAGCGCATTTCACCAAAATCCGCAATCAGAAATCTCAAAACCTTGTCTGAATGCAACATTTCAAACGAATAGCCTACATTTTCTTATCCATAAGTTGACTTATTTCTTGATTTCCCTCCGGGTACGGGTTTGGGGATCATCGCGTTGCGCAGCACAGGCCTATAAACTCGTTTCTTAGTGATAAATAAAAAGTTGCATCATAAACACATGCACATCTTCCTGTTATCCTGCACCTGGATGCACGGTGGAAAATGGCAGTAGCCGAGGAAATTAGGGGAATTAATGCATTAAAAGGACGGATAAGATAAACTTGCACATTTAAAAGAGGATCATTCATTTTCTTACCTTTTGGTGGGAAGGTCAGTGCGTTTTAGGGTGACTGGGATTCGCTTTTACTGGGCAGGGAGTCACCCCGAGTACCTGAAGCAAAAAGGTCCTGTGTGCCCCTGTGATGTGTACACTGACGTAGTAGCAGAGAGCTGCACCCTCCTCCCTCCTCCGCCCCCTTTGCTTACTACTCAACATCCCTCTTGGATGGAGATGGAGACACCGCCCCCTCCTCCTCCTCCTCCTCCACACCCATCCCTCTTAAAACAGACACCATTCCTCTCAGACAGAGGAGGGGGGTTTGCTGATTTGCATGAAACCTGAAACGGTGAGGGCGATTTATTTTTCTCCTGAGTGATTCAATCATCGGTGAGTCTAAATATTACAAGGTCAAACTTTATATAGGATTCACACACCCAGGTGGAAAACGAGCTCTCCCGCGCAGGCTCAGTGTATCTTGGTTAGACTTGTGATTTGCTCCATATGCACCAAATGGTTGGTGCAGTGAACTGTGCAAGACGATCCTCTCCCTGCACGTGCTTGGGCTCGTGCCTATAATTGGCCATGTTAAAAAGAAATAAAAAACACAAGGATGCCCCTGGTGGAAAACAACTGAAGTCCTATCTTATTAATTTTCTAAGTATCTGACATAAATATTACTGTAGTGTTGTAGTAATACACTGAAACCATGAGATAAAAATAGCATGTAAAGTAAATAAACATGTAAGCCTATAGGTCAGCAATAAAGCCTATAAATTAACGGTGAGAATCATTATAGGAGTTTGTGTACTAATTTTCCTGTTTGCATCAGAGTTTGAATTCATAACTGGCACACACTTTACATTATGGAAAATAATTTAAAAATCTAAATGTTTCCTAAAGTATTCCAAGATTTTATTCAAAGCTTGAAATCACATCTACGATGTTGACTGTTTTAAAAACAGGCCCAAACTGTTTGATCTGATACCTTTTGTCCTTGATTCAGTAACGCCTTTTTTGTACAACATAGGTAGAGTAAGGATTCTAGCACAACTTCAGCTACTTGCATGGAGAAGGGAAGCAGTCTTGAGGGATCAAAACTCTAGTAATAATAGTATTTTAAACAACAGGCCTTCTTCACAGCAGACACTTTGACGTGTCGAAGCACAGGTGTTACTAATAATAACAATGCATCCATTCTATTTAAGTATCCCAGTAAGCCATGACAGCGTGGCTGAACCGGCATGAACAATACCAGGACCTTGAAACCAAAGCAGCTAAATAAAATTCAGCCATCATTACTTTCATTATTTACACCTGTGCTTTTCTTAATGTGACATGTAAAAATGAGATGGATGCATTCCTTTCTTACTTCCTTTTGTTCTTATTTCTTCCCCTCTGTTTTCTCCAGTCATTCCTTTTGTATTTCCGTTTTTCCTAATTTCTTTGCTTAGTTTTTATTTTCTGCCTTTCCTTTGTGAAAATGTGTTTCGTTAAACTAAAAAGGTACAAAGTTTTTACCCTGACAGCGATAAAAAAACTCTACACAATGAGTGCTGTTATTTTGGATTCTAGGGTACATTTTACTGCCTTTATTTGTTCGTTTAAACCTGCAAACTGATTTTTTTGGCCACTTGGGGGCAGCAGGAAAAAGCTGTGAACATAATGACATATTATCACCTGATAAAGTCGATTTGGCAAACTTAAATAGCAAACAGTTGCTTATTATACACATTGAGCAGACACAGAGCAACATTGTTAATAAAAAAACATTTAATTAGAGCAGCTTTAAAGGTAAGTATGAAATAAAACAGACAACAATTCACATAAACCATAGGTAGCCATGTTGACTTATGGTCATTTGGTTTTAGACCAATCAAATTCTGGCAGAGAGTTAAGTTGTGTGTCTAATGTTGGATGTTGATACTGTTTTTGCATCAATTCAAAGGAAGCCTAACTGGTATAGAGGAGATATTTTCCCAAAATGCACCTGTCAAGTGTGGTAAAAAAAAAAAAAAAAAAAAAAATGCTATAAATATTAACTGAGAATGTTTTAAAAATTGTGACAGAGCACAAAAACGTAGTTACTGACATACAGAGAAAAAAAGCCATGAAAAAACACAGTGAACGCAAATACATGAGAGATTTGAACTTGAGGAATCTTCATTCATGCCCTCTGGAAATAAATGCTTCTCTCTTTCCTCTAAGGAAATTAACACTGCCATCTCTGATTGGTCTAAAACGACATTACCTCATTCATGGCCCCATGTGTGTGCAACACCTCCACTGGGCTTTCAGTCAGATTTCCACTGACACTCCAGCTGTCATCTGATTGTCATCGGGAGCTGCCAGATCAGATGAGGCCTTTCATCTTGCTTTAGGCTTTCAGCTGCTTTTGTCTGTTTGGGTCATCTATTGATCAGCTGGCCTAAAAGGCTCCTATCTCCAGGCACCAGTGTCTCCATCCTCCATCCGGCTCAGTCTGATTGTGAAGAGTGATGAAACAGTGGGACCGTTAGAGTGACAAAGTGACATATTATTGGTAGTTGAAAGTTTAATTTGCTTTACCATATTCCCTAAGACAGTGTTACACGATTGTAATGTTTTATCAGTGTTTTTCACTAGACTATGGACTCTTTCAAGAGCTGCAGAAAGTATAATGTATACATCTCTCTGATGAACTGGCCAATAGATGTATGTCTATAAGGCACAAAATGCCTACAATATTATAACTTGATCTTGACATCAGCGATAGAGCAGCGCTTCTTTCCATTTTGTTCCAAATTCAAAAGCAAAAGCGATGAATACTAGCATGATAGCATTGTTAATTTTACCTCTGTAGCTACTGCAGAGTCCGCAGCCATGCTAGCAGCTCTGTGAGGCTGTACTTTGGCACAGCGGTGCTTTGAGCTAAATGCTTATGTCCGTTTGCGAACACGCTAACATATTTAGCAGGTGAACATGTTAGCATTGTGAATAAATATATATCAATTTATATAATATTAACTATGTTCACTACCTTAGTTTTGTGTATTAGCATGCTAACATTTGCTAACTAGCACAAAACACAAAGTACCACTCTGATGGGAACGTCATTAGTTTCGCAAGTACTGGGTAAAATTTTGACCTGATGATGGTGCTAGATAAAAGGTCATGGGATCACAATCATTATCATTCATCATCATTCATGTCATTAGGATTCATCCTCTGGGACCATGAATGTCTGTATAAAATATCATGGCCAGAAGAATTGAACTGAGACTTGACTTCCTAAAGACTACAGTATTAACATCTTTGGTAAGAAAATGTTCCAATGCTGTGTCATTTTAATGGTCAGGATTCAAACTTGCAATTGATTAGTAGTTTGCTTATGAAGACTTGTGACTTGTCTCGGACTTGTCATGAGACTTGCTTTGACATGTACTGGGACTAGACTTTGACTTTTCTCGACAGACTTGAGACATGACTTGGACCTGCCCCAAAAGACTAAGCTTTGAATGTGTTACAGAAAGCAAGTAAAATACACTAAATCACTGATTTAGTCTCTCTGTTGAAGTCTGAAACAAGCACCTTCTTTGCTTTTAGTTTGATTGATCGTATGTTATTTTGTTTAATCTGTTAATAGTTTCGTGTGTTTTTTTTTAATAAACCTGATTGTATGTGAAATTCTTCTTCCCTTTGATTTCTTCCTCTGCTGCATTTATCCAGCTACATTTTTATTGTATGTTGTTACTGTGGTGTTGACCCTCTTTTCTCAATGCTCCTTCCCATACACTCTGAAGTGCCATACAGCCTCTGCTGTTGGGAGACAAGATCAGGGCCACGCAGGTGAACCCTTGTCCTGGATAACGGATTACCTGACCGGCAGGCCACAGTTTGTAAGGCTGAGGAATTGCGTGTCAGGAACTGTGATGATCAACACGGGGGGCCCAGAAGACCGTCCTCTCTCTCCCTTCCTGTTTACTCTATACACCTGACTTCAGCTACAACTCGGAGTCATGCCAACTGCAGATGTTCTCTGATGACTCTGCCATTACGGGGTGTATCAGTGGACAACAGGACGAGGAATACAGAACCCTGGTGGATGACTTTGTTGGGTGGTGCAGACTGAACCATCTGCAGCTGAACGTAAGTAAGACCGTGGTACCTTGGAGCGCACCTGGACGACGGGCTAGTGAGCTGGGACCACAGGGGCCCTCTATAAGAAGGGTCAGAGCCAGCTCCACCCCACAGGCACAGATGCTTCAACGTCTGGAACAAGATGCTGCAGATGTTCTACCAGTCTGTGGCAGCCAGCGCTTTCTTTTATGCTGCCATGTGCTGGGGCGTGGAGCGTGAGGGCAAAAGACGCTAACAAGCTCAACAAGCTAGTTAGGAAGGCCGGCTCAGTGATTGGAGGAGGAGATGAGCTGGACTCTCTGGAGGTGGTGAGAGGATGCTGGATGCTCCAAGTTATCTATCCATCCATCCATCCATCCTTCCTAGTATTTATGTAGAATATATATACAGTATATATATTGGCCATAGGCCTTTTAAAGTGTCAAATATCAATGTCCCTATCTGCCTCAAAAATCCAGTATCGATCGGGCTTCAGAACCAACCAACACAATGGGATCAAGAACCAATCATCATGTGACATTTTACACCGCAGGAAAGAGACAGAGAGAGAAAGACGTAAAGAGAGAGAAGGGAAGATAAGGAACACCACTCCATTTTGGGCCCTACACAGGAACCTGTTGGTAATCGGACAGAGCAGATGCAGCAGCCGGCAGCTGGCCTGGCTGAAGCCCTGACACACCAGATTATCATCTCAACAAACTAAAATATACCTTCAGAAACAAACTGCAGCTCTACAGTTTGTGTGTATCTGAAGCTGTTGACTCTAATTGTATTTTATTGTGTCTTCTTTACTTGCCTTAACAAATTGACTTCAATTAAATTGAACAGGATCAAATTTCCTGGTCACAATTTAATGATGTGCCTCTGCCAGCCCTTATCTGCAGTTGTAAATGCTGTAATTAACCACAGCAGGAAACAGAGGCTTTATATTAAACTGCACAGGTACATGTGTTGAACAGCTCAATTAAGACTGTCTATATCTCTGAGCTTGTATCCATTAATCTCTCAGTATTAACCATGATGCAACATGACATTAACCTCCAAGAGGCCTTTAGTCAGTACAACCTTTGACAAACAGTAATATTCTTATTCCAATGGGAGCTTACTGTAAGATATACTGTGTTGGTTGGTGTTTATGATAACAGTCACAGTCAGACATGAGTTTAAACTATTTTTTTCCTTTAATGGTAGAAACATAGCTCTTGTCATTAAGGAAAAAAATGATGAATGATAAATGTTTGTCTTTTTGAGATTTTAGTTTGGTTTTAGTCGCCATCTGGTGGTTATTTGAGGTAATGCTTACAGTAAAAAAGGTCATTGCCGAAACATTCAGTCCACCTGAAGAACTACTACTTCTCAGTATCAAAGTACACTGATTTAAAGACTAACAAAAAAACTTTAAAAACTGTTCTGTAAGTCCCTCAGTTTTCAAATGTAAATACTGTATATACGTATATCATCATAATCAGATCCTCCTGCAGATACAGTCAGAGTGTTACTGTCTAAATGAAGGGTGACAGGACCCTGGCTGACACTGCCCTTACAGCTGATTTTTAGACTTTTAGGCTCTTTGATATGCATTGATGCCCTGTCTTTCAGCAAACTAAAACTTTGCCTTTTCTAGGTAGCCTATTGATGCAAGAATGCAAAAATTTATATAATATGAATGATTGATGAAAGTATGTACAAATATAAGGTAAATAAATGTCATAAATGCCTATAGGAACACTAGAGCAGTATGTAAGATGAATAAGTTTAAGTAAAAAGAGGATATTAAAATAGAATAAACATTTGTGCCAGCTCAGGTAGTTCCAGCTGGGAGCTAACAGTGCTAGCAGCTAGCTATGTTACACAAGCTCTCTAATAAATAAACAAAACAAACTCACAAAATGTCTCTTTCACCGAACTATTACAAGCTCTTTGTTAAGTCTTTCCACTGTTCCAACACTCACCAACTCTGGTTTGGTCGAAATAAATCCTTAATCCAGATTTGAAAAGTATTCTGGCTCTAAACGCTGTCCTGCCTCTCTGATGCCCGACCTCCCGCTTGACCCCTTTCCTGTCCCCGCCTGACCCCTCTCCTGTCCCCGCCTGAACGCGCCGTGTCTTCGTCTCCTCCGGAGAGCGGCTGTAAATCAACTCCATGCTAAATTCCCTGTCCTCAAACTGGCCTCCGTCGGTCTCGGAGGCTGTGTTCGGTCCCGGTCTGGCCTTGTTCACTGGCAGGCTGCTGATCCCGGTTCAGTTGCATGCTCGCCCGACTCCGGTTCTGGTGCACAGTATAATAGGACCGCTAAGTTAGTTGCACGGCTAACTGAGCTAACTAATTAGCAGCAGCTGTGACCTGCTGTGTGATATGCTGCCCCCTACTGATTTGGAGTATGAACTCGACAGGTGGAGAGTAGTCTCAGCTCTTACACATTGCCCCTTTAATAGTAGCCTAGAATTAAAGTAATAGGGTTGTTTGCAGTTTTTATAAGAAATCAAAATTATCAAAATGTTACAGTGACACACCATAATAAACAGTGATATAGGCTACTTACAGGAAATCACACCTACACAGGATCCAAATCCGGAGGTGTTGGTGAGATTATTATGATACTTTTTAGTTTAAGCGCTACTGGCACACACAAAAAAGTCTGGTGCGACATGAACCCTTAAACCTCATCAGTATTTTGAGGCCATTTCAGTCTCCTGCTCCACTTTGAGCTTATTGGTTGTCTCTCTCTGATTGATGCGAACGACACACCTCAGCTGCGCCTCTCTGCGTCCAATTTGTGCTGCTGCTGCTGTGGAGGTGGAGGAGGAGGAGGAGGAGGAGGAGGAGGAGACACGACGGGAGAAACCATCGAAAGCTACTCAAACACGCACAGACGGAGGCACGACATGAAAGTAGCGCTTTGTTTACCTCCCTTCACGTGCCTGCGGATGATGATGATGATGATGATGGCACATCCTTTTCATTCGCGTATTTAAAATAACGTGGCGTGGGAAGGGGGTGGTGCAGGATATCTTATTTTTGGGGGGTGTTTTGTGCGGGATTTAAAGACAAACAGAGACTCATTGGTGTCGTGTTTTCTAAAATATGACGCTCGCCAGAAACCAGGTCGGTGAAATCTGGGTTTTACCATGAGAGGAACCGGCATGGATCTGCTGTGGAGGATCCTAGCAGCTCTCAGCTTCGACTGCTTTAAAGATTCATCGTCGTCAAGGTGAGCGGTGATTTATTTTTTTTTTCATCGGATATAACCTAAAATTCCTAATATTCTTTGAATATTCCTGTTTCTACCAGCGGGTGCCTGTGGCAGTAATCAGAAATGACTTTAAAGGGCACCTTAACGTGTTTTCCAATCTTCTGCGAATCTACCTGTTTATTTTTCTCTCATATTTGCTTGAATATTTTAAATCTCAGCACCCTGGATAATCCTTAGTTGTGTAACCCTTCCTGCAAAAGGCTCAATAACTGATTCTTTTTCTCACTGAGGACAGACTTGATGTGTGTGAAACGATTAAATGTCAGTCCAGGCTGTGATAAATCAGGCAAAACTAGTTGTTTTTTTAAAAAATACCAAGGGGAAATATCGTCCTTCACTTCCCTGTTGTTATGACAACAGGTTTTGAGTCATTATTTGCACTCATTTTTCCCAGCTTTGCCTCACTGCAGGCCCGTTCATGTTCAACTATGTCCTATAAAGCCATGTATGATGTGAATACAATGGGAATCCAGTCCAGGAATATTAACATAAACTATTCTTGCACATTATAATGGCTCATTAGAAGCCTTGGGCACCATGTAATTAGGCTTCAGACAACATGAGGTTCAGTTGCCAGTATTTCAGGTATCCATTGCACCTATTAATGAGGACTGCAGAGCTCCAACACCTGAGCAACACACTGTACCTGAGTCTGACACAAAACATACAGTCTCATTTTAAAGATACATAAATGTCAGCAGACACACCTCCTTAGTTCACATTATTGAGCAATCACCCAACTCCACCCTAACATCACTTCAGTTCTTGTTTTACCAGTTATTTATTCCGTGGAACAAATCTGTACACCAACGCCAAATCTGTTTTTAGTGTGCAGCGGAAAAAAGCCTGATCCCAGCCTGTTCCCACTTATGCAACTGCTGTATAATATTTTTAAGGTTTGGTTTAGAGGGTCAGTCCATTGACAGAAAAATATTTTTTCCTGTTTTCAGCGTCTCTAATGTGAGCATTTGCTGCTTTTCTGTTTTGGATCTTTGTAAACTGAATATATTTGGGTTTTGTCTGAAGATTTGTCACTATTTTCTGGCACTTTACAGACCAAAGGATGAATTGATTAATCAGGAACATAATTGGCAGATTAATCAGTAATGAAAATAATCATTAGTTGCAGCCCTAGTTTGGCTTGTTTGCTGTAGATTTCAAGCAAATCTGCTTTAAAGAAGAGTAGCATGGCCATAAAGTGATGTTCTAAAATAGTGCTAAAATAATTATTCGTTTGATTTTGTTAATCTGTTAATTTAATTTAATTAACTAATGTGTCTGGTAAAAATGCCAACAATTAGTGTGTTCCAGCTTCTCAAATGTGAGTGATTTGCTTATTTTTCCCTGCTTTATTTAATTGTAAATTGAATATATTTTGGTTTTTGACAGTTTTTCCAGACAAAAGAAGCAATTTAAAGACATTACCTGTGGCTCTGGGACATATGATGATTATGATTTTATAATTAAAATAATTGTTAGTCGCATTCCTACTATAAAACAGAGAATTGGGGACCACAAAAGTCATAAAAAAGAGAATTATGGAGTTGTCCTGGGTTGTCAGCACCCACATTACCATTATGGCCCAGCCAATACTGATCGTGATATCTGACAATTTATAAAACCAGATAACGATATGGTCATTTCTTCACATAAATACATAACATAAATGAACATTTTTGATAAGTTAAATTTGTTTTTGTTTTTTAAAGGAATAGTTCGACATTTTGGGAAATACGCTTATTTGCCGCTCTCATATCTGTATGCTAAATATGAAGCTACAGCCAGCAGCAGGTTAGCTGGAAACATGAGGAAATAGCTAGCCTGGCTCTCTCCAAACATAAAAAAACCCAAAACACTTACAGTCCCGGCACCTCTAAAGCTTACTAATTTTACCTTCACCATACTATTTCTTACTGCTACTTACGACAGGCTAGCTGTTTCCCCCTGTTTTCGGGTCTTTATGCTAAGCTAAACTAGCGGTCTCCTGGCTCCATATTTAACGGACAGATATGAGAGTTGTATTGATCCAACTCTGGACAAGAAAGCAAATAAGCCTGTTTCCCAAAATATCAAACTATTTCCTTTACTGAGTGGAACATTTTACAGTTGAAAAATAAACTCGTCCGTGCTCTCTGGTGGACAAACTATGTAATGGAGACACTATTTCTGACATACAGTACGTCAAACATATCTGACATTTCTGATACCGATATATTTGTGATTATCAGCTCTGTTACGCTCCAGTACACAGGTCATATTGAACTGTTTTTTGCTTGAGAATGCCTGATGAAGATCTGTGTGAGATCCAAACGTTGCTCTATTAAATTGAACTTATTGGGAGCTATCAGTACAGTGAGTCAGGGTTGAAGTATTTTCATTCTTGATTAATCAGTCAAATATTTTTTTCCAATTTCAATTTATCATTTAGTCTTTAAAAATGCCCATCACAATCTTTCCAGTCGTGAGGTCTTTAAATTGCTTGATTTGTCCGACCAGCAGTCCAAAACTCAAAGATATTCAATTTACACTTATATAAAACAGAAAAAAGCTTCACATTTGAGAAGCTGGAACCAGCCGATATTTGGTATCTTTGCTTGAAAAATGACAATTAAAACAACTAATGGATTAGAAAATAGATTTTTCTTTTATTTCATTTAGTTTCAGCACTAGAGTGTGTGGATCTTTTGTCTGACTTCTGCCTTCCTGACTGTTCTCCTCCTTCTCAGGTCTCCCACCAAGCAGAGCTCCAGCCAGGCCGGCAGCCTGGAGAGCAGCTCCCTGACCGGCTCCCTGTCGCTGGGCCCCGACCTGCCGCACTGCCAGTGTTGCATCTCCTACGAGGCCCGCCTGAAGCGCCTCTCCTGTGGACACCTCTACTGCGACCCCTGCTGCGACCAGATTGTCAACCTGGCCTTCGAAGATATCGAGGGCCTGTCCGACTACCCTTGCCCCATGTGCAAGTCCATCCGCCAGCTCGGAGGCCTCGGCCCCTCCTCCTCTGGGTACTTCTACGGGCCCTACGGCATCCTGCAGCAGCAGCAGGTCACGGAGAAGGAGCACGGGAGTCGGTGGGGGTAAAGTTGAAGATCTTCAGCTATGACCCGGTTAATTTTTAATGCACTGCCATGATAGCTATGTGGTGACATGGACTACAACTAATGGCCATCTTACTTTACTGTCTCTCTTGCTCTGTCGTCTGTGGTCATCAGGTGAAACACGTGAGAATGCACAACACTAACATCCATAGGTTCAAAGTGCCAAAATGCATTTCAATAGATGGTTGAAAACTTGCACATCATCTTAAAATGTGGAAGAGGGGTCTCTTTATATTTCGGTCAATTTTTTCCCGAAAGCGTAGAGAAACAACGTAATGATCCAGAAAAACACCTCACTCATATATTTAATAGCATGCAGGTTACTTCTGTATAAAAACACTGACCAGCTGAAACACTGAGTTTTATTCTGCTAAACATAATGTTGGAAACTGCAGAGACCAAGCCAGAGCTTTACATGCAGTAGATATTTTGTACATTTAACGTTTCCTGTGAGGCAAGTTCTTACTTTGTACATTTTCTGTGAAAGTGTTAGCATTTTGCACGATTCTCAAATTGTTTTATTCTGACTTTTCATATCATGCAAGACGGTTGGATTTTACATTTTAATTCTATTGTACAGTGCCATGCTACTTTTTAAGTGTTTCAGATCATATGTAAATATTTATTTTGTTAAAAAATAAAGTTTGTGAGCTATGTATGAGAATTGAGTTTTGTATTTTTGTGGCACAGAGTCAGATTATGAACACAGCTCAGAGTTTATGAACTGATAACACTTTATTTATCAGAATCAAAACATGCTGATACAAAAAATATGTACATCTGGCAAATTTAAGTGATGTTCGTACCAAAAACATAAAATTATACAATGATACAGACCAACAGGTGCAGAAGAAGATCAAATTAGATTTTCCATGCAACATGACAAACATGACCCTGTGTTTTTTTCCATAGAAGACAAGCAAATGCATTGGCATCACACCTGGAAAGCTCTGAAATTGTAGCCGTTATCAATGTGCTCTGATATTGATGTAATGAATATTAACAACAATTTAATAATTCATAGTGCTATCAAGTGAGGTACCTTTTGACGTGAGAGAAGGTCAGCATCATTCATACATCTGACAACTGTTATCCTGCCTAAAAATACAATTTAGAAAAACATGCTTTTTCAAATACACAACAGTGCAATTTCATTCATCCGTGGGAATGACGCCAGTGCATCTACTTGACACCCACATCATGCGAACGACAACCTGTTTGGATTTAAAGGCACAGGACCAGATACTTCCCTTTGTGCTTTAAATACAGTCAGACACTTCCAAGTCCTTGACCTAAATGCTTGCTGCATACTAATATACCGCCAGGCAGGAAAAAAAAAAATTGAGATCAAATGAAAAGTAAACACAGGGAGAAATAAGCTTCCCTTTGCATCCAACACTGGTACCTTCTCAAGGTACTGCAATCAAAAGGCAGAATGTTTTTGTTTTTCAATTCCACTACAAAATGGAGAAAATTTCAAAATAATACTAAATTTGGTTAGAAACAATCCAGAAATCACACTTATCTACATGTATGACATCAAAAATTGACCGATAAAGGCCAAAATATGCTTGAAAGATGAAAGTTTAGATAAGATTACTTAAGCCCTGAAATTTTGTCAATCATGCAGGAACTGAATGATACTGCAATAATGTGCAGTGACTTATGCCACATCCAGAGACATCCAGGCTAATATGAACTGAATATAGGCCTTTCGCTGCTCCCAAGCATGCATGCAAGTGGAGAGATACGAGAGCAGTACCAAAATAGCTCTTGTGCCCTAAATTCCACATTAAAGTCACTGGTCTCAGTGCCTGGAGTTCAAAAATGATGGTTTCCAAACAATATTCTACTTTTCTATTTGAAGTTGAAATACAGAAACTCTTTTTGCACATTAACATGACATAATATAGGGCTAAAGAGCCAGTTGAAAAAAAGTATTCTTCTTCACTGCCATGTAGCCTTTCAAAGTGCCCTTAAGAACCACCTTATCACACCACTATCTATGTCCTGCCCAGTCACTGTAACCCATTTTGGATAAGAAGCTAAAAATGGGAACTTCAAGCTTTCATGATGGTTGACATGACGCTCACAAAATATGTCATGACACTTTCCACTGCATTTTAAGATACTGCAAGATGTGCTTATAAAGTTCTGTTGATATATTAGGCATCTTCGGCCCTTATTCTTTTTGTCTTAGATATATACATTAGTGGAATTTTGAATACTAAGACTTTCTTTACAAATATACAAAACAGTTGTCACATTTTTAATACAGTACAGACGATAAATAGCAGAGTTAAGAGCTCTTGCACTGATTATTGTTCACTGTAGTCCACCCAAATGTTTTTAATCACCTTGTGGTCAATCAAATATGGTTTGACCGGAAACACACATCTGGGTCTCCTCAGTACATGATACCAGCGAGGGATACGTCAGTCTCATATTGTGCAGGCTAGGCAGGTGATGTGGTTATAGTACCCGGTCACAGGGTGGAGCAGGTCTGTATCATTTATGAGAACAGTTAAGTCGTGGACCAGACCTCAGGAAGCTATTGAGGACCCGTTGCTCTTTGGCAGCTTGGCGTTATTGGGTGCTGGGTAATAGCGCTGGTCAGGGCGTGCCTCTGTTACTGAAGAGTGGCCAAATAAGAAGGTGTGCTTGTTGCCGCTGCTATTGTCTTTGTGGCCGGGCCTCGATGGTGGAGCTGAGGCGGGCGGAGGGCCCCTGGAGGTCAGGTGGTTGGTGGAGGTAGGAGGGGGTGCCATTCTGGGTATCGTCGTGCTCTGAGGCCTCGCCGCTGGAAAGAGGAAGGTGCCGTTGTTGGTGTTTTGGTTCAGGTTGGTGTCGGTCCGCCGCGGCTCGGCCATCTTGGTGGGTGGGATTGGATCCGTGCCGGTGGACACCTGTGCTAGCTTGTCTTTGAGCTGCTGCACCTCCCGGGCTAGCCGCTCCACAGGGTGGGGGTGGTTTGCAGAGATGGGGTGGGAGAACGCCTGAGGATGGAAAGCAAAATGGTCAATTTCTCTTACAGTAGATGGTCACTAACTTAACTTTGTTCTATTTTTCTTATTGTCAACAAATCCTGTGAAAAGACCAAAACCAACAGTGAATTGATCCGACTAACAAGTATTATCTGTGTATCAAATGCCTTATTCCTCTGTGCCAAAAAGCGCCAAAATATAGAATATCACCATCCTTATCCTTTAACATTCAAACAATGTCACAATAACATACCAAGGAACCAGTTTATTAGGTACACCTCTACAATCTAATGCAACTCAATCCAGCCCTACAAATGTCCAACAAATGCTACCTCCTGCCTGAACATTACAACATTCAGTTTTTGTTGACATTGTTAGAGAGGTGCATTGAAAACAAAGTTGGTTCTTGTTCTAATTCTCCAGGTAATGAAACTAACTGGTGTTTATTTTAGAACTGAGCTGTGCAGAAGTTTCCAAGCACAAATGTTCAGTCATTTCTGAATGAATAGATATCTTGTGTCAATGCTGCTAAGAAAATAAAGGCCTGGTGGGCAGTTGAATGGGGTGTGAAATTGTAAGCGAAACAGTTACACAAAAGTGCAGAACTGTACTCCTGATTTGGTGTTTTACTTGTTCCTCTACAGCTCCCTTAAAATAGATGACAGCACCCACCCACTCAGCCCTCGACTATTCTTAACATCACCATGGGGACAACTGACGCACTGTTAAACAGACATCACAAAGGCTATATCACGACCAGATTGGGAGTTGTCTATCAACAGCTCCAACTAATCTGCACATTAAAGAGACGACGTCATCTACTGAACAAGCACTCATGATGTGACAGGATGCAACACGGAAGACATGATGAGGCTGAAAACAGCAGATATGTGGAGCCTTCCAGAAGTGCTGTGGGCAAATTTAATAAAACATTCATGGAGGACGTCACCCACTTGATAAACCCAATGACACATCTGCACTTAGACATTGGACCCTGCAATATTTAAATTAGACAGCCAAATATTAGTGCTGCCTATCTGATGGTTCTGTATACTGATGGATATTTTGTTTAAATATATATTGGGCTTTGAATGTATGCCCTTAGTAAATCACATCCTATAAACTTTTTATTACTTAAAATCTAAAATAATTTCACCTCTCACTGGCTGTCAGATTGAAGTGGAAACTTTTACCCAATACTGTATTTGTGGATATCAGGGTGAATCATTTAGGGGCTAAAATCTACTTACATTAGTGCAAACAATAAATGACAAATAGCCTTACACTCCCTGATATTCACCAAATAATCAACTCAAATCCTAACAATTCCTCCCAGCTCCCTTTTAATGTTTTGAAACTGAGGTGTGTCAGTGGTGAGTTTGAAAAAAAAAAATCAACATTGAACTGGCAGGAAATTTGTGAATTCAGGGCAGCTACCAGAGACTATAACAAATTCCTCTCGACTCTAAAGCTTTAAAATGCAGCTGTGGAGTTTCAAATATGGAATATGGAAGTCACCCACTTGAATAGTACAGCTCTCTGATGTGTTTTTAATAGGTGTCGTACAACAATGGAGTTCTGTGGCACCAAGCCATTGTCTACAGTATAAGAGGCTATTTGATATTAATAAAAAGATAAAATAACACCAGCCTCAACCTGCGGCCCCTCGTCACAGATAACGGCCTTAGTGTGGACTGTTCAACCAAAGAGTTTGTTCTGTCGCAGATTGTTTCATTCAAAGGATTTTTAGAGGTCTGCCAAAGCAGAAAAAACAGAGAAGTCAGAAAAAAAGAATACATTTTGTGTAAGAAAATATATATATATATATATATATAAAAAATCATCTGGTGACCCCTCAGATTTATCTCGTTGGGAACAACTGCACTTTAAGCAAAAGAGGGCATCTTGAAATTGATAACAAAAAAAGTCAGTAAACACACACCGTGGTCTTCATGTGATCCTGACTGACAGAACAATTCTAATAAAGAAGAATATAGAGAGATTTTCTTTTGTTTAATTATATATAATATTTGTTATCAGTTTTTTTTGTTGAGAATCTAGAGACGTATATGAAGCTATGCTGACTGTGTCTGATTCACTATCATTCTTATTTAAGTATTCCAAACCACCTATGGGACACTTCCAACGTACCTGTGCATGGAGCGCCCCCCGGAGGTAGCACTCCCTCCACAGGCCCATGCAGGGCCCCATGAGGAGGGGCAGTATGGGCTCATATGGGTCAAGTGGTCCTTGAGGTCCGGAGGTGGAAGTGAGGCCTTGAGGAAACTCAGTCAGGGCCCAGGCTTTCAGCAGCCTCTCCAGGCCAGGCACGTTCTCAGAGGACGCCGCCCTCCGGTGGCTCTTCTTGTAAACGCCTGAACTGCTGCTGCGCCAAGGAAGCAGGTTAGCAGGACAGGAGAAGGTGCCGCGAGAGAGGAGGAAGACGGAGCCGGGGATGGTGTCAGTCAGCTGGTGGACAGATGTGGGGGGAGATACTGACAGTCAAATGGAGGAGTTATAAGTTAGTTATAAGTTTCATTCATAGTAACCAGCTAATAGCTTGTACTGTGGGTCTCAACCATGTGCCATGAAGTGTAAAGAGTATGTGTGATGCCCTTGCACTCAACACTCAAAAATCCTCCAATAAACACACAAGGCTTGACAGTTCTTATATTTTACTGAGTCTTATGGCCTCCTTTGTTATTTTGCTTTTGTTTGAAAACTGAAACATTACAGAGATACCAACCAGATACCTACCAAAGTATAAAGCAAGCACTGTACTACCAAAACAGCTACAAGTCACAAAGGCAGTTAATGAACAGAGCTAGCTACTGCTGTAACTGCTAGTTAGCAGAGCACATTTTACCAAAAGAATAGAAAAGTTTCTAACATGACATTCGTTAAAAAAATGCAAGTGTTAATAATTTACATATATTACTTACAGACAAATAGTCTCCAAGGCAGAAGCATATTATCATATTATAAATACTTTCAGCAGCAACATGAATCCAGCACTGTCTGTCTCACCTCTTTGCTTGACTGAAGAATTACCCCTGACCAGTAGATGGCAGCACAAAATATGAACCAATGCAAATTAATTCAATGTTTTTAATGTTTTAACTTTAACTTATTAGTTCACTTTTTAACTTATTTAACTAATAACGTATTTAAATTATTAACTTTAAAAAGGCAGCACAGTATGTACTTTAGGTATTTATTTAAAAATAATTACTTAAAAGGTGGGGTATGCGTTTCTAATCCACTACACGTCTTTTTGTCAAATTCAGTGAATATCTCCTCACGGTCCGCTAGCTGTCCATTCTGTGTGTGTGCTGAAAAATACTCTGGTGTTTGTACACAGCCCTGGCACGGCATTATGCACAACCTGTTCCCAAGGAGTCGATTTGAATTGGAGGCATGTTTTATGACTACCACAAGAGGGTGCAGAAGCATTGAAAGATGTCAGTTCAGTAAGGAGATCAGACAATTTCCAAGTAACAAAATCTATAACAGTCCCTCATGTTCTCTAATACTGATAACCCGTTATAATGTACTCAGTTAAGTTTTTACCTTTATTCATCAGTGAAGATTGTCTGTGGAAACAATGTGTTGCTTTCTAGCAATACCATACTAAGCATCCAAACTGACATCTGTCTATGCACAAAATTGATAAGATCAATCATTACTGAAATGATCCAAGTCAAAAGCTGCAAAGACATTAACATCCCAACATGAGATGCTCTCTGGTGTCAGCCACTGTTAAACCTAGAGATCCCACCATGGCCACTAGAGGGTGTGTTGCATCATAAAAGAGCCGGTAGCCCTACCCTGTATGTGTCTGGGTTGGTGTTGAGGTTGCCATTGAGCAGCGGTTGGAGCGGAGGGATTGGGGGGACAGGTTGGGTGAAACGGTCTAGCCTATGCTTGCTGTACTGCAGGGCCCAGTCCCACACCGGTGGCAGAGGAGGGTCGGATGGATCTGAGGAAGAATCCGGATGAAGCACATCTCTCCAGCCGTTGACTGGAGTGTAGGACTGCCCGAGGTTCTGGGTAGAGTAGGATATAAATTTCAAAGGTTTGTATTGTTATAAATTTTCTGTGAAATGCCAGCTTTTCTTTTTGTTTTTTCCTCATGATAAAGAGCAGATAAAGAAAACATAGAGTATCACCTGTTTATCAGTTACTTCACCAATATATCTACAGATTCAGAAATATCCCTACAGTATATGTCTGCAGCAAATTATATTGTAATGACTTTAAAATGTAATACAATGTCACTGTCTAAGGCTATAAAGATTACACACTGGAGTTGAGTGATTATTATTCTAATCAATACATTTCACAGGAAAGCCTTTTATGCCTTTTTCAGTCCTGTAATCAGGCAGAAGATACCAAAGCCTCTCTCAGGTGTCCAGTACCTGGGAGCGTTTGCATCTCTCTCGCTGGCAGTTGGCCAGGAAGCTGGAGAAGAGTGGCAGGTGGATGCTGTCATGCAAGGCCAACAGGAAGTCATCTGTCAGCTGAAAGCGAGAGGGATACTGGGACAACAACTGCCAAACACAGTCCAGGAAGAGCAGGAAGACTGGAGCCTGCAGGGACAGAGGGAAGGGAAGTCAGTAAGTAAGTAAACTTTATTTCTATAGCGTCTTTCAAAACCAGAGTTACATGGTGATTCACAGGTGCACCTAAAAACAACACCATAAAATACAACAACAATTTCAGGTAATGGCCAATCACTGAGAAATAAAACAAAATAGAAAAGATAAATAAAACCATTGGAGTAATAAATTATTTTAAAAAGTTATAAAAATGTCAGTCTATACAAGTGGGTTTTTAAAAGCTTTTTAAATGTTGTCCTGTGTTAATTTTAGAGATGGACATGCATTTTGGGTCACTTTAAGTGAGATCTGCTGAAGGTAAAAGTAATATAATGCAGGAAGGGTTGGGCAATATGGAATATATCTTAATATAAATATATTACAATATTTGAAAAAAGTGTTCAAAATCATATGGTAAAACGTTGAAATCATGTTCATTCCATTAAGTGTTTGTTTTATACTTTACTGGAACAAAACCTATAATTGAAAAAACAAACTAAACATATTCAAGATCTCACATTGACAAGTAAAATTTTGATTTAGATATATGAACTTCGAAACATGATATAAAGATGAGTATTTTGTGACAATACCATTATTACTGAATTATTGCCCAACCCTACATGCAAGGCAGGACTATACTCCATCTTTTTAGTCAAATAACAATATAGAAGTCATTTGTATTTTATAATTGGCCTTACTTAGGCAACATCACTCTCTAATTCTGTAGTTGCATTGTTATATGTGTGATTGTCACTGGCAGTCCAGCACAACAGTGCAATTTTGGGGTGCACCTTGACCGCTCACCTCCTCCTTGTCGTTGTCGCGGTGGTAGTTGATGCGGCTGTAGAAGCGGTGGCCAGCCATCACCCACTCCTTCTGCACCAGGCTCTGGAAACCATGCTGGGTCCGACAGTGGGGGTCACACATAACCTGCACCAGGCTGGACACCACACAGCTCATGTCCCGGTCGTCCGCTTCTGTAACGTCAAACCAGGGGAAGCACATGCTAAAAAGGTCACCAAACTTCTATGCTATTACTTGACACTTATTTTACATTAACCTGATATGAAGTTGCATGAAGTACACTATTGCTGTCGCATTTCTAAATTTTTGTAACTCAAAACACTGGCATCACTGTGGCTTCATGAGTGTATGACATCTCTTATAAAATGTGATGAGTAACTTTGATATCATTAAGAGACATGTACTTCAGTTGTGTATTAAATGGTTTTCAATTTTAGAGCACCACTCGGGACACACAACCCTTTAATATACAACCACCATTTAATTCTGCTCTTATTCCTCTTAAGGCTTATTATCTGTTTGACAATACAGAGAGGGAGAGAGAGTAAGAGACAAAGAAAATATCGATGCGACAGACCTGCAGATAAAAATGATGATGACGAAGACAAAGACCCAATGCCAGACACAATAAGAGAAGAGGGAGAGGCACACTGAAAGTCTTGCCTTGGGCAAGTGTAGTGAGTCATTTCTGCAGTGGGATATTTACTGCTGATCCAGCCAGAGACAGATCTGCTGTAACAAGGAGACTTAGAGCACGACTGATATATGAACTTAGCTAAACAGGCATTGTAAAGGCCAGCCTGATGTTAATCATTTACAGCTGCAGAGTGGTAGAGAAAGTCAAACACCAGAAGCAAGTAGTAAACATCCTTAGCTGAAAACAGCCATTGTTTGAGTAATGCAGTGTTGGGTTTGTCTCTCTGGGTGTTTATGAATGCACCACAGGCAGCCAGACCAGATGATTAGAAATCAACAACAGCCTACTGTCTGTAAAATGAGTGATAAAATGGAATCTATGGCGTACTTCAAATGTTTTCTTTTTAAAATCACCCTTCTTTTGTATTATTATGTCCCCATTCCTTCACTGTGAGACACATCTATAAGTGCAACATGGATGGCAAACAAAAATTCAGTGTTACTGTTTCTTGGTAGCCTAAGCAACGACAACATCAGGAGTCAGAACAACAATAACACAGCTAATCGTTTGGCAATAACTTGAGGAGGTGAAAGCTGAAGACCTTGCGGACAGGAACCCCACCCTCACTGCACGTTTGGGTTCACCTGGTCTGTCCAGTAGCATTCCCTTCCACCTGATCCATCTCACTGCCAGGTGGTAATCAGCTGACACCTCTGCTCCACAACAAACAACAGTCAGCATCTTCCTTTTCTCTTGTTCTAAGGGGGAAACTCCAACACTGCAACACTCAGATGGGGGCTTGTGAGTATCCACCTCTCATCCCAGACAACTCCAGAAAAGTAAACTCCAGCCCCTATCCAGAAGTTTGGTCCAAGAGTCAGTGCTGTGTGCAGAGATGAACCAAGTGATTCAGTTGCTCTGCCTTCCACAGTAGCTATATCTCCTTCCCCACCAGAGATGACCTTTCACGTCTAAAGAGAAAGTTTTTGTTGCCCGGGGTCAGTTCATCAAGGCCCCTGCCTTCACCTGATGCTGGAATAGCAACGCACCAGACCGATACACCTAGCCTTGTAGGTGATGGGCTCACGCAGCACGTACAGACCTGCTGTACTAAAAGTTCAAACCAATTCTGAATTTTAAAAACAGGTCCAGTGAAGACCAAACTATCAGACAATGTACAACATCCATACTGATCAAATGCATTACAAGGCTCCCGGACAGACAGTCAGAGATACAAATAATTCTCTTGAAACGCTTTAATTGGTGTTATAGTTCAGTGAACTTTTGTTGCACACATGTATGGGTCTATATGAATGTATAGTACAGTTTTGTGAGGAATAAGTGTCTCGCCTCTCGTTGATCTGAGAGGCGAGACACTTATTGCAGCCTGGCGTAACTGTGTCCTTTAAAGCATGTTGTATGGAGACCTATTGACAGTGTGCATGTAGGCTCAGTGGAGTGTGCTTGTTGCTGGTATATAGCTACTTCAGGGCAAGCCCTAATGTGGGATTAATGAGAGGGAGGCGCCGTGAATAATGAATGGACTGAATAATTTGAGCCGGGGTCTGAGTCACATGACTCACCTTGCAGTGCCACAGTCAGGTGACCGCCTCGAAGCAGGCAAGCTACCTCTGAAGCTTTCTTAAGACAGGACCTGGAGACAGAGAGGCAGGTTGATAATATCAAATCAGATTAATCACAGTTACAAAGACAGTGATCACATTACAAATATGTCTGTTTGTTAATTACTTAGAAACATAATAAACAATTTTGCACATATGGACGAATGAGGGACTACACCGTCTAATTTTGCACATACTAATGTTATAATTTTGCCTTCTCAGTGGCTGTGCTATAACTTGTCATAGCTTTCATGTATCCTTGAAATTTCTCTAAATACTGATTATTTTTTCGTTTGTGAAATCACGTGGCCTAATTTAGAAAGTGCTACATAAAAGAAGTTATTTTAAAATCCAAAAATATATGTCCCAAATATTTGTTTGCTGCATAGTTCAAAGATTCTGAAGCTATACAAATGCATAAATACACACATTAATTGATGTTACCATTGAGTAAAGCTAATTACAATTCTAGGCAGGAAATCAGTAAATAAAGAGCTCGAGTGAATCGGTCTCATTAAATATAAGGCAACTATAAGAGCAACTTTTTGGGGTTTCCCCATCAGGGATGATGCATTTAACAACATACAGTACATTGACCCCAAGTGACCAGAATGCTGTATTGGATGCAATATTTAAATAGAAACCCGGTACTTTAATTAGCACTTTGCTTATACAAACTTTCAAAGTCTTGAGTTCAAGGATTATAAAAGCCCCTGACAGTTCCTGAAATTCAGCCAGTTAACAGTTAGACAGCACAAGTTTAACAATAAAAAGTTGAGGTTAGGAAGAAACTGATAACTTTTTGTTATGTATGTATGGATTCCCAGACAGGCCAATCAGAGCTGTTACCTGGTGTAGTCTAGCCAGTGTGTGCTTTCCAGGGTAGATAACCATTTGTCATCAGGCACTGATACAGATGTGGAGATATCTAGAAGCCAAAACAGGAAAAAACAGATCAAGTTGAGACATTATGAATCACCACAAATGCATAAAAGCATTAAAGGGTTCAGTAAGGGGGATCTCTGCACACCAGCTGACTAGAAGGTTAGAAGCCGTACACAACGGCAGACACAACAAAGAGATGAGATGTGGAGTGATCTGGAGCACACAGTTATAAATAAAGCATTTAATAAGGTGCAGCAACTAACATCAAGTCTTCAACATATGCAGAAAGACTACTTTGATAAAAATATGCTGTTTGTTGAAATATTATTTACTGCTCATTACTAAAAGTTTTTATTATAAGCATGTCTTCCAGGCCGTAAAGAGTTCCTTCAAAAAGTATATATGCTCATTTTGCAAATAATGCATTCAAGTTGCCAACTGAATGTCTATATTCCTCTTTTGCATGTTTATTGGTGTTTTACCCCGAAATCCATATTGAAAAGCACAACAAACGTATTAAACATTTAAATACTTAATACTGCAGTCCAGTTGTTACTGACAGAGCAGTATTCATTATTTACAACATTAGATTGAACAACCATTTCACGCCAAAAGAAAAGATACCTCCACAAAAATAAATCATCAACATTAATAGGACCCTAAGTGCAAAACCCACATAATCTCTGGGGGATTAGCCTTTAATACAATCCCCAAAGTCTATTTTTATTTTCTATCTAGTTGTTGTGAAGACCCAAAGCCCACTGCCAGTAAGCCTACCAAATACATCTGAATGGCTGTTTTTACAGGACAGTCCTCGGAGCTGTGAAGCACTCACCCACAAAAGACAAAACACTGAGCTGACAAATGTGTGAACCGTGATAATCGGTGACCTTTACACATTGTTTGTGTGCAAGAGTGAGAGTGAGAGTGTGTGTGAGTGCGGTATAAGTCGGGATAGGTCAGCATTTCAGTTCCAGGGCCAGTAGTTGTAGATGACCGTGACTTTTATCATCTCTGTTTACTCAACCATGGAATGTGCTGTGTGACTACATGACAAAAACAACAAAGACCATCTCATAAAGCTTGTTTTGAGCTGACGACCCAAACGACTCTGCAAAACAGTGATGTAATTATACATTTCAAAATGTACATTAAATGCGATAAAGAATACAGAAATTCTGTAGAAAATTCAGAGAGCCTCAGTGGTATGAATGACACATAAACTCTTTAAATAAATAAGTGACTTAAGTAAATAAATAAATATGAATTTTTGTGTCAAAGATCCTTCAGACCACACACTTGACATGAATAGAGGTTAGTTTTTTTGTGCTGTGTGTAAATGCATATTTGCTCAGGTGTTGTGTGTGGATGTGTGTGTTCAAGTCTTATCTCTACCTCCCAGACAGAGGGCGCGCAGGCGGCTGTGTGCCAGCTGGATATCAGCAGGTGAGGGCAGCTCCTCGCCCAGCTCCACCACCACACACAGAGAGGACTGGCAACCAAACAGGATCATCTCCAGGTTTCTACAGAACAGCATAAAACTGTTGTTAACACGCTGCTACACCTGCGACGAGCTTGGATTAATCAAGTTGACTTGTATGCCTTTCGGTAGCTTTTTAGTCATATCTTTGTAGATTTCTGCTCCAAAGACTTGAAAGTTTGAAGTCAAATGCCTTTAAAAATCTATCAGAGTGGATTTCCCAGAGCACACTGTAATATTTCCCCAGAAGTAAATGGTTTAAATGTTGTTCAGCTGGGAGGGGGAAAAAAGCACAAAAGTACAAAAACTTTAATCATCTAAGTTTCTCATTCAGTATAAAAAAGGTAAAAACTCATTAGTGCAAGTTGAGTCTGCTATTCTGACTTCACTCTGTATTATGCTGCTTTTAAAACTGCAGACCCAGGCTTCTTTAAGAAGAACTAGGCTGTGGCCGGCTGCTGTTTTAGGCAAACCTGTTTCAGAAGTTTGCTTTACTCACTCATGTTGCTGTTTGACATTTTCTATATAATTAGGAGGGATGTGATGTTTTTTGTAGCGGCCCTTCATGTTGATTTACCAAGAGTTAATGACTATATTTTTACATTAAAAAAAGTTTCCTACAGCAGCTTAAAGGCATAACATCAAACCTGTTATTAGTTTTCCTGTAACCCATGCTTTGCCTTGAAATAGTTAGAGCTAACAGTACAGGTAAATCATCTTAAAACACATTCAAATGTTAATGCTTACACTGACAGCCACACATTCCACACATTTCCACTTGGAAAACATCAACAACACACACACACACACACACACACACACACACACACACCTGATGTCGTCTTTCTCATGGTAGATGTTGTTCTGGAAGCTGGCCATTCGCAGTAGATCACTGCCTCTGGGGTGTCGCCAACACCAGCGCTGCAACACAAAACACGGTTTCACCCTCTTTAATAACACGCTCCACATTGTTAAAATTCCCCAAAGGCACTCGCTGCATCTGTGTTCATCTTGTAATTTGTGTCACAGTTATGTTAAGAGGGGAAAACATATCTAAAAGATGACTGCAGTTGAAATATCATTCTATTATAATACAGAATCATGGTTCCCACTCTTTTCTAGAGATAATTTTCCAGGACATTTTCAATGATGAGCTAGCTGGTATGACAGGGATCGCATCATACACTAATGTGTTCCTCTCTGTGGCAGTCTGATTTAAAAGATGTGCAGTTTATGGCTAGAAGACAAGTGTCAACATTTCAGTATACGGGCATAACCTTTAGATGCTACAAAAGTTAAACATTTCATTTAGCGTTATGGTCCATTTTACTTTAACAATGCAGCATTGCGTTTGAAGAGACAATGCTAGCAAAGTAAAAAAGTACCATTAGCCAGTATTTAGCTGGTGTTTGACTTACATACAGTTGGGCTCCCATTCATTGTTTTGACCCCGGCTTCCCGTTCATTATTATCCAACTCACTCAGCAATGCCAAACACACATTTAAAACAATTGCTCCAAGCCAAAGTTCGATCACAAACTTTAAACCTTTGCAGGCAAAAAAAGCTAGCAAGCACGTCAACTTTAGCAACTTAACAAAACGTGCTAATCAATTGAACATTATTCAACCATTTAAAACAAGTTGGGAAGAAAGCAATGTTTATCTATAAACCTAATAAAAACTACCCCAGTTACCAGCCAGCAGTGACTAATATTTAGCCTATATTTGAAGGATAATGTAACTGACATTATTCAGAGCTTCACCACTTTGTAATGTCATCCAACCTGCATGTGCTACCATGTGACGAGAGCAGCCTATTCAAAATACTCTCATCCATTTGAACGAATATGATCCTGAACATAACTTAGCCCTTTCAGATGGCAATGTTATTCGTTTTGGGGAGCTCTGATAGATAGCCTAGTAGTTCAAGCCTAGTTCATTCTCAGGTAAAGGAAAATAAGAGAATGTTGAAATAATTTTCCAGGATAACACAAGATATTCCAGGACATTTTACTTTTTCTCTAATTTTCCATGTGTTTTTCATGACTGGAAAATTGATCAACTGTTTTCCAGGTTTTCCAGGACGCATGGGAACCCTGATAATATACATGTGAGAAGGGCAAGTGCTCATTTGAAGAATTTCCACTTTTTTTATTTTTCAAGTTCCAAAGTTAGTTTTGAAAGTCAGCACCTGTTTCTTAAAGCATTAAAATACAAAGTACAAACTTAGATCTTCAGCATGTTTGTTTGAGCTTTTATACACAAATGTGGTTTATTCTATGGCAGCACGGTTGGTTCTGAACTGGAAAATGTGTTTTGATCTCCAGAATATTCAACGGAATAGCCAATGAGAAATTTCTGTCTTAGTTCTTTGGTTTTTGAGTTACAAATACTGGCTGAAGTCCCAGGACCATTAGAATAATATATAAAAGCTGTAGAAAATGTATACAAATGTAGAAATTTTGATTTAAATTATGCCTTGAAAGAAAATCCCAAAATATTTTTGATAGTGTAAGAGTATCACTTTTTTTGTTAACACATGAATTCTTGAACCAATCTTAGAATAAGTGGTGGTAAGTGAAGTCAAAATGTTTCTCAATATTAAGTCCACTCACAGGGATGCGTCCTTCATTGAAGTGGGCAAAGCTTTTCTTCAGTTCAGTGTCTAAAACCTTCTGTGGAACCACGATGAACCTAGGCAGGCTGACAGGAAACAGAAAGAACGCTCAGTTTTATTGACAGAATATAAATAGTAAGAGTGATAGCAGACATGGAAGATGGATGAGATTTTTTTTGCATTCAAAATACCAACAACTTTGACCTTTTACAACACATCAACTAAGTATGTTGAGTGGTCTTCTTTGTGTCTTTTATAGGAGTTCAGCCTTGGCTTTGCGTGAGCTCCTTCATGTTTTGTAAAACAGTGCTTCCCAGTAGTTCTCTTGTCAAGGACTTGCAAGCAGATGTATTCACACACATTCCTAAAAATGTTTTTACTAGTATGATGGTACACATACCAGTAAAAACATTTTGGATTTAAAAACCCAAAAGACACAAAGATGTGTTGGTTACTATTCACGTCTGGCGTGAATTTACCTGGTGGACATCTCGAAGCGGTCGTTGACTGAGCTGACTCTCCAGCCTGTGGCCCCACACCTCTCCAGCTCTTGCTCCCAGTCTGAAGCAGACTCATACCAGTTCATGTGGGTGTTTCGGCGACGGTTGCTTAGGAACTGCTTCATTTCTGGAGGAGGAAAGTAATTCAGACACTTCATATCTTAAATATCTTGTGTCAGAGTGCAAATATTGTTTTGATTCTTATGACACTTTTGGAGACAAGACCAGATATAGTAAATGATGATATTGTGACTTTGTAATTATATTTTATATAAAACAAAAAATCCATTTTGAGAAAACAGGCTTTCAACATTTTTTTTTTTTTTTTTTTTAAAGAGGGATCAGGGTTGGCAATTCAGAAAAATACAACAATAAGTCCAGGTGTGGTATAAAGCTACTGTAGAGGACTGATCAGTGAGTAACTAATAGTGCATTAGTCTTGTGTGTCTTCTCCAATGTGAAGATTTGCTATTTTTCTTTGTTTTATATGATTGTTAACTGAATATATTTATGTTTTGGACAGGTAGTTGTACAAAACAAGCAATTTAAAAATGTGACCTTGGACTTTCGGAGCTTGTGATAGGTACTGTTCCCTGTTTTTATAACATTTATAGACCAAATGATTGATCGATTAATTGGAGAAATAGTCGGCAGTCCTTATCATGGAGAAGATGTAAACTAAATTTGGGGGGGGGTCGTCAAAATGGTAAAATCATGCAAATTTACAGTCAGAACTCAGTCTTAGTGGCACTGGAGTGAATACAATGCATGTTCATAAATTACTTTGACAAGCACATCCGAGGTGTTTGCTGTCTCAATATGTGATTGAATCTTTTGGAAAGTCACAATGTTAAAGAGAAGTCGTCATACATTCAGCAGACAGAAAGCAAAGCACTGACCACACACCAGACACACTTGACCCCTGGGGCAAAGTTGAACTGTAGGTCATTTAGCGACTTGTTTCGGGGGGGGGGGGGGCTTGCATTATTTATCCAACAGCTGACAGTCATCCACAGCCTGGTCAGCCTAGCGTAGCTTTAACATAGCATAATGTATTGTACAGACAGGCTCATATTACTCTATATGGTCCAGGTGAACAGCAAGTGGCAGTTTTTATTTTGTTAGTGAGATGCAAAGAGTGTCTTATTTGCTAAAACTGGGTTGGATTCCTTCTGTCTGACAGCACAATATTACATTTAATTATGGTGGATTAATCTTTCACAAACTGAGCTTTTCAATCACTGACAAAATCAGCCCTTAACTTTAGTGAGCCTGGCCTTGAAACCACTTAAGAGATTCCCTCACATCTGGCTATGGTTTCAAAGACAGCATTTTCATTACGTCATCACAGAGGAGAATGTTTCAAATTTTGCCAACCCGAGAGGATGTGAGCTTCATATGTCATTATAAAGCCAGTATGTTTCCTGTTTAATATTATCTCCAGTATTAAGAGTTGCAACATCACATTCTGATGGTACAGCAGAAAGTGGAAATAGACAGAAACAAAAATAGATGAAACAGATTTGAAGTCATGGGTAAATGACAAACAGTGATCCCAGTTTTGGGTACATTCTGGCCCTGGAGCTAGAGTGGGTGAAAACCAAAGTGAGAACAGGCTTGATGAAGGCACACCAGGAGAAAACTTTTAAGGCTTTAGAAAACAAGTACAGCACATGTATAACACATTAATGCTGCATTTCTGATTCGTGTGGGCATTTGCTTCTCACTTTCACTGAGCTGTTATTTCTATGAATATTCATCACAGTGAAACATGCACAGAAAAAAAAATAATGATAGACAGATTTGCTGATAAATACTTTAGATCATCGACTCATTCATTTTCATGTCATTAACATCCACATAGACACACATGTAGGCTATAGTGCCTGAAATAATAATTAATTTTCCCAGGTATCTTGGAAACATTTCAAAATTATTTGGTTTTAATCTGAATAATATAACACTTTACAGGACATTGATCGTTATATATCAAGATACACATACAGTAAACACCCTTTTGACTGAACAGAATATAATTATTATCTTGAGTCTAGTATACACCAAAGCAAAAATATGTGAGCTATATTATCCCTTTATGTTCTTGGGGACTGAATACAGCGGGAAGATGATAGACAGACTGACAGACTGATAAGGTATTGTAACAGTGCCAGGGAGGGAATGGGTGGTTGTATACATGAGGGTGCATACATTAATCTACTCACCTACACTCCCAAGGGCAGCGTTCTGGAAAGATAAAACTGACCCTGGTTTGGGAGGCTGGTAGGTCTTGGCGATGGTGTAGGTTATCTGAGGAGGGAAACCACAGTGAGCCCATCAACATGACAAAGGTCATCAGCTTTCAACATCAATGCCCTGCAGAGTCAGATTATTGGTCTATGGTACAGATCAGCTTCTCTACGCTCTCTAAGTCTTTAGGCTCTGAAATGACTGATGAGCAGTATGACCAGAGCCTTGAATCTAAGCCAAAACACACACACTGAAATATGCTTTTGTTTGCAAATATTTACCAACCCTAGTGCACAAGTCTCGAGAAGAATTTGGCATAAAACAGGGTGCACTGATATACACATTAGAAAGAACAAAAAATTGACTTGATTAAAAAGTAGAAACTGCATAATATAACATAAAACAAATCTATAAAAAGTGATTTTGAAGGCTGGGGGAAAAACTCCACATCACCCTTGGACAAAGTGGTTATCTGCAAATTCCTGTTTTTGGGCTGTGCATGCACAAGTTCAGTATTTAAGCCTGTGTCAGACCTAGTCATGCTTAAAATGAGATCACTCAATTCCTAAAATCAGGAGATGGACACACACCTCTATGACTTGTGAGTCAGGAGTGAGGCGGTCAAACAGGAAGCAGATGACTCGCAGGTCCCTACAATAAAGCACCAGCTCCTCTGGAGTGAACTTCAGCGAGGAGTTTGGGGTCACCAGTTTGGTTCTGTTTGGGCCCACTGCAACACAGGGGGGAAAGGAACCTACATTAAACATTAAACAGACAAATGGGTCAAGAGCCAAAGAACCCTAGAGTATAGGTTACGTACATACTGTAAGTATGTAGGTTAGACCTATAATATGTAGGCTCCACTGAAATTAACTTAACAAGGGAGCCCAAAACCTGCACATTCTAACATACAGTACGTGTTATTTAAACATCTTATTTTTCATAATTCCATTTTAGTATTGATCTCAGGTCAGATCTCATGTCACTTTTAAAGTTACAATCCTTAAAATTTTCATGAAATCAAACCCCATTTTTCTGCAATACCCAATATTTCCATTCAGCAAACATCTCTCTATATAGTGGTTTTAATTGATAATGGCGGAGTCTGCCATTCCCATGCTGGATTCAGATTGCCTACCTAAACTCAAGGGATTAACAGGAAACAATGCAGCTTCACTGTTGACTTTCCTACATATCAGAGCTGTATTAAGTTATTGCTTCTGCAAACCGAACATTTCTCACTGCGGCTGCTTCACATTAAAATACTTCAACTGGCGAAACACGGGGAGGCTTTTATTCTTAAGCATCCACAGGAAACGCAATGTATTGGTCACTGTGATTAGCGGTAATTACGACCATTCATCGTTCTATAAGAAAACAGTCATTTGTTTCGTCAGCGGATCATTTGTAATTTTTACAAGGGAGTAACAGAACAAGAAGCCACAGTAAGCTGTTAGATGAAGAGCTGCATGCGTCAGGCTGCACTTCTCCAGCTTCTCAGTAAGGTAACCAATTTTACTGTGCGCTGCTATTATGTGGAAAACTACTCTTGCCATGTACAGCATGAAATCAGATCGCGGTTGCAATTGTTTTTAAAAGTAATACTAGTCAATAAATCTCCAGTCATAGCATTAATTAAAATACTAAAATGTAAAAATGTGGGCATAACGTTTTACTTACCAACCACAACCTTCTCTATGGATGCCAAAGCCACATCATGATCTCCTAAAAGCACTGGGTCTGCATTGTCCTGCATTATGAATGTTATTTAAAGAAAAAATACAATTAACAACAAAAAAAAAAAACACATTTCTACACCTATCATCACAGTTTTTGCATTATGTTAAATGTTCTTAATGTATGTCATCCTTTAAACACACAATAACAACGCATTATAAAACCATAATAGAATATGAGTATGAGTATTTTAATCATTACAGCTGTTCAGAGGGACTCACGTCAGGTTTGGGACTGTCCTGGGGCACGAAGGCCACTCTGAAGTGGGTACAGAAGAGGGTCCCAGACAGCCAACCTCGTCCTTCCCTGGCAGTCAACTTCTTCCTCACCATAACAGCTCTCTGAAGTACACACTCACCTAGTGGGGAAAAAAGGGAGATGCAGTACAGGGGTTACAGGGTGGAATTTATGTCTACTGTAGGGGTTTTAGGTTTGTATGTCTGATAAAATTGCATGACTGGGTGTGTATAGGGGGGGCTTCTAGTGAGGATACATAACAGGAAGTGTACAGACAGAGAAACAGCAGCTTGGAAGTTCACTGAGAGTACGCTACTGGGAGTGGGTGTAACAAACACCTTTAAACAAAACGGTATGTCCTCAAGTTGTTGCTTATTGTTGCAATTCCTCAGGCCATGGTAAATGGGCAGGGAGGAGCAGGAAGAACAACAAAAACGCCATCTTACAGATGTCAGTAGAATTTGTTCTGAATTACCTTACACCAATTTCTTTATTTTCCCAAAGAGCTGTCTTTTGTTTGCAATGGTCTGTCTGTGCATATGTCTGTTTCCTTTTTATTCTAAGACTAAGACAGCTAATAATATTCTGATAACTACAGTATAAGTAAAGACCAATGAGAGGCCAGAAAAAAAGTGTGTTTATTCAGTCAGGTGTAGGAAGGGTTCATGTTGATAACTCAGAGAAGGAGAGCATCATCTACCGGATAGGCTACACTGCTGCTGTGGTGTGTTTGGCCTTAAGTCTCTATATGTAGATTTTCAGAAATGTCTACAGAGAAAACAGAACTCAGTCTCAGTCAAAGATTTTTTTTTCAGTTTTAATAATATTTAATGTGTTGAAATATGTACTTTGGGTGTGCAGGACTTTATTAGTAACCTGCTGATGAATCTTCATCATTTGCTAAAAGGAGAGGAAGGCTGAAGAAGCATCTGAAATTCCAGGACAAAGCTTCCAAAAACAAACCTTTTCACCCAGCAAAATCTCTTACACACACAAACACAGATGTGCATAAATACTCTCAAAGGATAAAAAAGGAAAACAGTTACACCAAAACACACACACACACACACACACAGCAGTGAGACAGCACATTTATAACAGTCTCCCGCAGGAATACAAAGCCTTTGCCAGCTAGACTGTAGGTTTCCATGGCAACAGAGTCCAGGATAGGGTAGACGTGGAGAAAAAGGCCTTTTTGTCCATGACAAGAGGAGTGTTTGACACATGGCAAAGCAAATATTTTCATATTCACACAAAAGATCATGAAAAAGACGGGGAAAGACTGCTGGTTCCTCTAAACTGAAAAAATATTCGGAGGAAACACAAAATTCCTTTACTGCACATGTGGAGGGAACTAGCACGGCCCTTAAACTGGAAATGAGAGTAGAGCTGTTGGGCTGAACCCAGTCTCTGCAGAAAGCTACTCCTTGCTCTTAGCTTAATGAATGTTTTGGAAGATACTAAAGCACAAACAGGAAACAGCCATTTTTACACATGAAACACTTGTTTATGCTGTGAGAGAAAAAGGAAAAGGAGCCTTTGCTTCTAACACCATAATTTGCTGATTGCACAAGAGGAGTTTAAATCTTTGGGCGTGCTCTATGGTTATGCTGATGCCCTTCAGCTTCCAAAACCAAGCATGAAAACCCTAGGCTGGACTTATGAATTAAACCTGACCACACATGATCCAGCTACAGAGGTTGCAGATGCTTAGCACAGTGAACCCTTGTTGAGAGCTTGCCTTTCAAAGGACAATCTGTGACTTTGCATGCCTCGTTTTAATGTCTCCCCAGGGTGCAACAGAGCCGAAAACATTCCTGTAGCCTAAAGATTTGAGAGCTGAGAGGGGAAGGAAGAGTAAGACGGGAACGGAGGCTTCTGGGCCTATTTGCACTTTGGTGAGATTTAAGAAGTTTGTGCTAGCAGGTACTTAAACCCAGCATGAGGCAACTGGACAAGGGAAGGTGTTTAACGAGACAGTTAACCAAACCAAATAAAATATTTTATGTGAGTGTGTGTGAGTGTAACAATGTATGCTGTAAAAACACAGTATTAGTGCACCTGTAGCTTATTCCCATTGACTAAAGCCAGACTATCTAATCTTTTACATTAAAATAATAAATTAGATTATTATACATTATAAATCTGTCTCCTGTCTGTGCCCTGTGTGTATATACCATTGATGTTTGAGACATTTTGGGATATTTGTTTGGTACACGCCTTTTGCTGTGGATGTGGCCCACAGATAGCTGGATTACAGCTATTAAGAACAATAAAACAACAGCAGCAACAATGGCAAGCAATAAAACACAGAAGAACAATTGAACATGTCATACAGCAGACAAAACTCACTGAAGGCCATGACTGTTTGATTTCAGATTTCCTGTGTTTGCTGTAGATTCTTCAATGCCAGGGACATGGCTGTCTGACCAGATCCAATTTAAGTTTTCAGGAAGTTGTTTAAGAATGTGTGCTCCTATGAAAACCAAGTCTAGTTGTTGTTTTAAATGTACACAATCTGAAAACATTTTTAAAGTTTTTGCATGTCTTATATGCTGTTGGACATAATTATGGAGGTTTTTTTCTCCACATTAGTTTCCTCTTTAATGTTTCAGCTGTTTCTGTTGATGTTGTGGTCAATCAGTTGGATATGAGAGAGTGACCTGAAGATTCAGCCTAAGAAAATACAGCTTAGAGAGATCTGAACCACATGCTCTCAGTCTCTGTTTTATTTGTTTTCATCCACATTTGTTCCTCATTTTCAGCTAGGATGCCTTCAGAGCGAAAGGTTTCTGTCCTCCTCAACCCACTGGGAGGACGAGTAAAGACGACGAATAAGTTATGTTGAGTTAAATCTAGGGATACAGTTGTATCGACAAACTGGTGGCTGATAAGGATATTTTCTGTATAAATGACAATGAGAGTCCTCAGTGCCTACCCCAGAGTCTTCCCTATAATTTTACACAGCACAAAATGTCCAGAAGACTGCTCTGTTGACAAACTACAGTACAGAGAACCCAAAACCACCAACCCTCATATGATGCAACATCCACAAACAGTGACAGCAGTTTCAAAATAAAAAACAAGTTAGGTCAGCTCATCATGTAATACAACAAAAGAAAAACATGTCCTACGTTTCCCTTTACTAAGTTGCTCTGTCATATGCAGGTTACACTGTAATTGCTAGTTAACAAACCACACATATACATGAAAATTATAACAACAATATAATACACTATATCTCCAGACATATTAATTATCATAAATATAAATTCCTCCAGTCATGGACAATAAACATCCATTCAAAGTCATACAAACAAAGAGAATTTAATACCTTTTTCAATTTCAAGATTGAAACCCAAGGATACAAATGCCGATGCTCTGGTCTCTTGTCCATCAATCAACAAGGCATAAAGCTGATTGACAGCCTTTTAATCCCACAGTAACATAAGACTGTGGAGAAAAGGGATTGTGAAGTTGCTCTGAAGGGGGTCTTGGCCTCTTGGCATTGTGTGTGAGTGGACAGTATACCCCCTCCCCCACTCACAGCATTGAAAAGGTACATGATCTACCTATGGCTGTCGGAGCTGTCCTGACCCATTTGCCCTCCCGCAGGCTGGCTCGGTTTCTGCGGTCCTGTGTCCCGGTGTTATATGAGAACACTGTGGACACTGGGCACTGCCCATTAACTACTGGGAGAACGGGACAACTTCTGCAAACATATTTCTGATTTTGTGATTCATATAGTTGTTCTCAACTTGTCAGCGGATCTAGTTTGAGACAGCACGCATTTAAGGCACTTTTTAACACAACCTAAGTTACCCTACTATGCAACAACACAGTGTTGTTATTGAGATGAGAACTAACAATATGTTTTTATGCAGGGTTGACAAATGACCCATCCTTTTGCAGAGTATGTGCATGTACTGTATGTGTTTCAGAGAGAGAAAGGGAGAAAGAGAGAGTCCACAGATGCAATGTGATCGCCTTTCACTCTGTGTGGTAACACTGACTCGCGACTCCTTTGTGTCTGAAAGTGAACTTGTTCTCACAAATTGTCTCAACACTTACTCTGTAGAGCGTGCACAGAGCCAAAGGATAGATTTCCCTGCCAGAAATCTGAATCTGTTTTTAAAAACGTCCAAAATACAATTAAATGCTACATTTACAGCAGACTAATACTAAGTAATTTTAGCTCACAGAGGAGCTAATATAGGTCTCAAAGGAAAAAGAGAATAATAATTCTGAACATAACAGTGCTGCCAAAATATCACATCTGTGTTCTTCTTTCTCTCAATATAAGACAGGTTCTCGTGGACAGCTGTGTTTCAAATCTGCCTGGAATGGAGGTAGAGAAAGAGAAGAAAGAGAGAGGAAACGGAACACTAAGATGGTGTTGGAGATAGAGATGAAATTGAAAGCCAGCAGGGTAAAAAATGTGAAGAGTAAAGACAGTTCACAGTGAAATGTTAACAGCTAAGAATAGGATCTCTGTGCGTGTTGTCAAGGACCAGCAGAGTCTGGAAAGTATTTGATGAAAACACACTGCTGGAAAACAAATTAGGCTGAGGCTAAGTGAATGAAAATAAGGAAGGAAGTGTGTGTGTTTGTAAAGAATATGTGTGCATGCATGAATATGTATGTGTACTGTTTGTGTGTGTGAAAGGTCAGTGTAAGCCCATGAGATCCTATGTCAAAACAAAAATCACCTGAGGCATAAAAAAACCTGCTTTATTGCAAAATAGTATATAAAAAAAGATAAAATAACAAAAATTTGAAAATACCAGTGCAGTGCTCGTTCAAAACGTGCCTTTTCGTAACAGGTATTCTGGTATTGCTGCTTGCAGCTTTCTTGAGACCTGCTCATCCAAACAAGTTCACACTCAACACTGCACTTCCTTCGGTCCTCAGCAATATACCCACCAAGTGTGAAGTCAATCAGATGAATGGTTGTCGAGAAAATCAAAGGACATACAGACAGACAGAAAGACGAAGATGAAAGCAGAGAAGAATGCTGTTTTATGTGGCTGTAATAGCTCCACCGGAAAGTGAAAGTGAAACTTAACTTCCACCTGGCATCGTTTCCTTGCACTACCTTCTTCATAATGTGTACTCCTTTATGTTATTTTAGTAGTTTATATTGAGTTTAACTCAACAGTGCTCAATTGGGTTAACTTAACTTCCTTTGAGGAACTTTATTATTTTGCTCAATCCATCTCAAAAAGGCAGCCATTTTAAAAGTTACACCTCCTCAAGTGTAAGTTTAAAGTTAATACTGCATCACTTTTTAAATTGGAATTTAAAGTTTTGGTGCAACAGAATTAAACTGAATCTAGATTTAGAGTAAAAACTAAACTGAGGTTTAATGAGATCTTTAAATTGAATCTTTCTTAATTTTAACCTTGTTTGGTGCAACATAATTTAGAGTTAAAACGTGATTTTATTGTGTTTAAAAATTAATTAAAAAGGATTAATTTATTTATTTATTAATTTGGAGAAACCACTTACTCCACCACTTACGGTACAAAAGTTACAGGCCAAAACGGAAAGTTTGTTGCTGACACAAGCATATGAGCAGGGCCGGGCTAGGGAAATAACTTAGACTGCAGCAGCTGAGATTTTCTGTGGCCCTGCACTATCCAGCAGATTATCACTTGGGTTAAGAGGGTTGACCTCTGGTAAAGCTAGCTGTCTAAACTCTCTCTACAGCAGGAGTTTTTATAGTTATAGTTTATAAAAAAGAAAAGTGATTTCAGGGTGACCAGGATCTGGGGGTCATATCCTGTCAAGGCAGCTCAATCTCTAAACAAGGAGGAACCTAGTTACACTTGGTGGGCAGGCACAATTAATAGTATGTGGTTCACCCTGGAGGTGCAGGGTGGTGTACAAGAACAGAGGTCAACCAGTAACTGACCACGACTGTCACTCTTTAATACAAACTGAATAAAAGAATGTAGACACAACTACTTCAGGTATACAGTGAATACTGCCTGATAATGCACTTCCATATAGTTTTGTGGTGGTGCGGCTACAAATGGTTAAATTACTATAAATAACTATAAATCAGTTCACACATTGTAAGCATGACAGACTGAAATATTTGCTTCTGATTTTAATTTAATTTTGTTAACATCTGAGCACATTTCATTAGGCAATAAAGCTGCAAAGCTGTTTGATCTTAGCTCACAATTCACATTCATTGAGGCTCCCATTCCCCTATTGTGGGTTCAGGTTAGATTTTCAATAACAGATGTTTTCCCATCTCAAAGGCAAAGTACCTACTGTGACATTCCTGATCCAGGTGAGGCTACAAGTGCAATATGGAAATTTCAAACCACAGAGAACAATGACTGCAGCAGTTTTCTGTCTCAGTGATATTGAGTGTTGATATTTCATCTCATCCTTGAGCAGCATGACAGTTGCCAATTGAAGTTTGTGCTGTGAGGTATTTTATTATTTAGTGCCTTTACACATTTCTTGTGCCTGACTGGCTGCGATGTTCAGCTGCAACCTGTTTATTGTTACAGTAGCTTGAATCATTCTTCATTTATTTTGTCAATGTAAGACGTGTGGATTTGTCAAACGTGGAAGATGTGTGAATTTCTCAGAAGCAGAAATTTAAGAAGTACAATAGAAAATGTTGGATATTGTAAGGTGGCTTTAGTAAGAACTGATTGTATTGATCATAGTAATAACTATGGCACTGATATCCTCATATATTTAAAAGGCATCATACATATCTCATTAACTCATAAAAACACAATCTTACCTGGTAGGCAGCGTAGCCCAAACACATCTCGACTCCTTGCGTTCACCCCACTCTGACTCAGCATCCTCTCCTGTAAGATAAACAGAGCAGACATTAACATCATTTAATCCTTCTTGTTTCCAAAGCAACTGTCTTTATTTGACATATCACTGTAACGCACAGGAGATGTCCTGAGCTTAAAGGAATCGTTTGACATTTTGGGAACTCGCTTATTCGCTTTCTTGCTGTGAGTTAGATTCTTTATGCTATGTAGGGCTGTACCGAATAGTTTGAAGCTTCAAAGCTTTGTTCATAACGTTGACATTCAAATTCTAAATCAACATTCGAACGCTGCTCATACTATAAAAACGTACTAGCAACCAGGTTACATCACTGCCTCCATCTCTCTCTTCTACCTTCCGTCTGTGCCACAAATGCATAGCTGTAGATCAGTGTGTCTCTTTGACTGAGGGCAGGCCCGAGCCACACACACAGCATACAGGCAGAGCAGACAGCGGACCCAAAAGGGACAGGGTTGTTCGAAGGTGTGGCCGTGTTCATCTGCACCCCAGAAAGCAATCGTCGTGAAACAATCAGAAAACAACGCTCTGTTTCTCTGACTAACTGCTTTGCTATTGCCAATGCCACTCGCTCTCCCCATTTCATCTCAAGCTCGCTCGACTACCGCCGCCCTCGGGCCACCTTTGATTGGCGTGTCCACAAACAGCAATCTACAAATCCTACTCATTCTGCCTTCATCACTTTATTCAAATTGAGGATTCTATTAAAGGATATTTTTTAGGGTGATGACATCATAAAATATGACGACAGACATTCGAAGCTTCATTCGAAAACCTCAATAGAAGCTTTGAATGTAAAAAATGACATGCAGTACAGCCCTAATGCTAAGCTAAGCTAATCAGCTGCTGGCTGTATCCTTAAATATAACAGACAAACATGAGAGTTGTATCGATCTTCTCATCTAACTCTCTACAAGAAGACAAATAAGCATATTTACCAAAATGTCTATTCCTTTAAATAAAAGCAACATATAGTACATTTGAATCATTTGAGCTTAACAGAATGCTACATTTTTTTCCCTACACCTAACAAGTACCTAAATACTCTGAATGTTCTATTTCTAACCTATACCCACAGACTCTTTAAAATGTTTAGTCAAGAAGTAAACTAAACAGAACACAATAAACACATGGACAGAGCCTTATGTCACCTTTGGTCTTGTTGATTATTTTTAAATTATGTCTCTGCCTGCTCCTCTCATTTGGCTTGTCTCAATGCAATCATTTTCAAAGACAAAGAAACAAAGCCAAACCACACAATGCTCCATGATTCTTAGTTTCCATGTAGCTGTTTGTTCCCGCTTTCTCTATAATAGTCACTAAGTCTCACGTACTTGAGTCTGTTCTACAAGCAGAATCAAACCCCAGAGCCACAGAGGTTTCTATAATCAGACTGCAAGCTTACTAGCACATATGCTTCCACTTAACTTTGCTACTAACCCCCCTTGTGAAGGCCATTTACATTTATCAGCTTCAAATCCCATAATATGCCAAGGCCTGCAATGTGAGAGGACGATATGATTATACAGGTGGCGAACAAGCTTTATAGTAGTACAGAAATAGAGCTAAGACATCCAAGAAAACTATACATTGTAGAGCGTCAAATGTCTCTCTCTCAGCAATTCTGGCTGGGTTTGGCCCACAATGAAACTATTAATCACTGTTTCATTTAAAAAGGCACCAGCGCTATCACAAAGCACCAGTATTTCGTCGAGTATACAAGGATGTGTGAACAATAACAATGAATCTACTCAGTCGCCAATGTTATGCTAACAATTTTGCAGTGTGGTGAATTCTGTGTTAGCTGCCTGTTCATGAAAACCTGAGCTTGTGGCCCTCCATAAATTTTTTTTAGATTTGTCAAGTTTTTAGTTCATAGTTTTTGATATAACGACATATATATATATATATATATATATATATATATATATGAAGCAAATATGTTAATACATATATTGTAAACTGTAAACTAACCATTTAGTTTCCAATTTGTTTCTGAAAGAAAAAAATAACAGTAGAAGTCTTTGTAAACTATTAAAAAAAAGAAAGAAAAGAAAGCCTTACTAATTTGCTAATTCATTAAACTAGGGTTAAGTGAGCCATGAAAACAGTAAAAAAAAACAAAAAACAAAACAAACAAGAAACTGTTTGAATCAATTCCAATTATATGAGCACTAATGAATGCCATATGGGCAGATTTGCTCTGGTGCAATATATTGCTGTAAAATGGTTCTATACTGCCAACATCTGTAATAAAACTACAAGAATTATCCAATAGTATTGAGTTCTCCCTGAACTATATTTTCTAGGCTGTGTTCATTTCATGATGTTCAAAATATGATTATAGTTCCAACAATTTTACTGACTAAATTAAAAGGCTGAAAGCTCTCTGTTGACAAAAAATGCTGGAGAAAAACAAGGCTTTTTGATGATAAGGCAGGACACTAAAATTTTACAAGAGTTTCTGCTTGCCAGAGCATTGTTCAGTTCTTTCCATGTGGCTTTAAAATGGCTTGTGCTTTCCCTCAGTCTCTCCATCAACACCCACAGAAAACCCGCAGCTGAATTCCTTATCCCCTTTTAAGAACATCAGAGGATATTCAGATCTTGTGTTGTTATTCCTTTCATAAGTCTAGTGTCTTAGATCTGTCCTCTGAAGGTTGTCAAGACCGACAAACTTGGGCCTCAGGGTCTTGTGAGGCAAGTAAACCCACTAGATAACACTGCAATGCACAAGGTGAAGTACTACTGGCACTCTACTGCAGATTGGGCAATGTACATAATTAGACAGGGGTGATATGACTCGAGGTCCCTCGGTTAAACTAGCAAAAAACTTGATTTGTGCTTTGTAAATGTGACAGTTGCAGCAAATGCATTTAAAATGTGAAATCCAGGCATTTCTCCGGCACCTGCAAGTTTTGCACTACAATAGTGAAACAGGCAACAGAGATAAGGTAAATGGAATGAGGTAGGCATAAACTTAAAGATGCCTTGGACAAAGTAAGGCTGCCCTCATCTCTGAGTCATGTATCACTCAAAAACCACATTTCCAGGGCCGTGTTTATGCTGAGATTTCACTTTTGCTTTCATTGTGTGGCTTCAGCGTCCCCCACATTGCCTCCTTCTCCCCTGTGCCGCCTCTCTGCCCCACTTTTGCCCTCCTCTGCTCCCTCCCTTCTTCCTCAGGGACAGTGGCCAAGGCTTATTGCAGTTTCCATTGCTCATGGCTTCCCCTTGCTACTGCGGCCAGACTTCTGCAATAAGTGTGCTTGGTGCGGGGTCTGGAACATACTTCTCTTTCCTTAAACAACAGGCCAAACTTATGAGGAAAGAGAATTAATGGGAATTTTGGAGGGAGACTGGAGAAATAGCATTCTCCTGTTGCATCCTACTCTCTAAAATTTCAATCTCCTCTCATCTTAAAATAGTACCTGGACAACTGAGAACAATGCAATGAAATAACGAGAGTTGTTTCACTACAATTCTGTTTCCAAACAATTTTCTGTGGGGGGAAAGGCTCTGGACTGACACTGCCACCTCTTTTGACAAAAATCTGTACCAACAAGCTGAGCTGTCCCAAAACACACTGTGGACCTTTAGCATCCGTTGTTAAGATGAACAATTCTGAGTCTCTTTTGAAAGCTACTCCTACTGAGATATACTGCTTGGGGCTTGTAAAATACACATTAGCTTTTAGCCACTACTCACAATACTGAAAAAGGTCACAGCCCATTCATTTGTATTGTGCTTTGCATTTCCTCACATGAATGGGGACAGTCTTATGGCTTTGTGAACTGGCTGGGACGGAAAATGAGGACATGAGGTAGTTTTGCTAAATGGGGCTCACTTTGAAGTGTTTCCTCTCCGTCCGTTCAGAACAACATGAGATTTTTTTTGTCTACAGAAATAAAATGGACTCAGAACTCTCATCATATTTGGATCACCATGTCTTTCCTTTAAAATACAAAAGTTGCATTTTGACGTCAATATGAGAAAACACAGAAATTACAGAAAGACAAACAGATTCCGACATATAGGGAAAATAATAAATCAATGTTTCATGAATTGGGAATTCAGATGGTTAATAATTAATGCAAAAATTTCACACTATAGTGAATATCCAGCTTTTAACCCATTTCTCTGCAAAAGCCTGCAGCAATTAGCACAGCCCTCCCTGTTGTAACGTTTTATTCTGAAACCTTCCATGAATGTCTGGCAACAAGGGAATAATTTACAGCAGTGCCTACATTCTTATCCGTCCTTCATTATAACACCATCAGTCTAGACTTGTAGACGCACAACAAACAGATAATTACCGACTCTTTTAACGGTATCCCTGCTGAATGATTTGCAATTCATTGTCTCATATTTTTTATTTATTTTAACACATTTGTGTCTACATTATTAGAGTTAGACAGATGTTTGTGCAGTTGATGATGTGGTGTAAGATCAGTACAGGAAGGTTCAAAGGTCATCTGAAGCCAAATAAAACAGCGTATGCTTACTATAAGAGGATAGGAGTTTAACGCGACTAAGAGTCCACAGCCATGCTAGCGGCCCTGTGAGGCTGTACTTAGGCACAGCAGTGTGTTGAACTAAATGATACCATCAGCATGCTAACATGCTCACAAGGACAATGCTAACATACTGATTAGCAGGCATAGTGTTCATAGTGTCATTCGTTTTTGGTCATAAACCAGAGTATTGGACAAAGTGAAATTTTGACCTGATGATGGCATTAGAGGAAAGATTAAGGGATCATCAAAGTTATTACTAGAGACGTAAATTCTGTGAGTAAGTTGTCGGCAGGCCAAAATAATACTTGGCTGTTGTTGTGTTTGTGTGCTCTCTGCAAGCCTCACTCTGTTACACAGCTATACAACTGCAAGTGTTTCTGTACTTCTAACACCTCCAACAGACTGATGCTTCTTCTGAAGCTGATCGCTTCACGTCAGTTAAACTTTCCTTAATTTCAAATTAATCATTTGTTTAAGCTTATCAGCTTTATAGTTTTGAACCAAAGCCTTCAGTATTTGGATCAAGTAGTTGTGCCAAATTCAGAAGGTTACACATTATTTCAATGTGTCAGATACATATTTAATCAGCATTTAGGTCAATTAAAATATCGGATTGGACTCGGTATCAGAAATACCCAATATTAAAGGACTCAAATAGGGATAGGAGCTGAAAAATCTTGATCGGGACATCCCTAGTTATTTCAACTCATCCTGAGAGGAACATGATGTCTGACCAAATTTCAGACAATCTATCCAATAGATGCAGAGACATTTCACTCAAAATCACAAATGTCAACCTCGTGGTGGCGCTAGATGAAAAGTCAGGGGATCACAAAAGTCGATAGGATTCATCCTCTGGGGACCGTGGAAAGCTGTACCAAATTTCATGGCAATCCATCCAACAGCTGTTGATGTGTTACAGTTTAGAGCAAAGTGGTGGACTGACTGACCGACATAGCCATCTTTAGGGCCACGCCGCTCGCATGGCTATTACATGGTATAAAAGTTTTCATCAGTCACTATACCACCTGTCAGTGGAGCCCTAACATATCAGTTTCAGGGATTCTTCTTTTAAAGAGGGCAAGAAGATTGCCTAGTGGCTAGACAGCCCACTCTGTGACAAAAACATCACATGTTTGACAGCCACAACAGGCAGTGTGTCCATCAACAGCAACATTTCCTCAACACTTGTGTCTCTAAACCCCTTATATTCTCACTAACAGTACATCATTGGAGATGAGAGTCACTTAAGCTAAATGGCTTAAGTGAAAATCTAATGCTGAATATTGAACATTGTCAGTGGCTCATAATCTTCTCTCGTATGAAACGTTATTTTGACAGTCAGCTCTACCCTGACAGCTCAGGTCCCACGAGTGAGATTATCAGAGCCATTCCATACGCTCAGAACAGACAAACGACCTAGCCTCTCAAGACCCAGCAGCCTTTCACTATTGAATAGGGCTGCTGGTTAATTATCACCCAATGCAAGATCAATACACTCTCTAACTCGACCATAAATCTGCTCTGGTGTTAAGAAGAGCCCATTGTTGTGCTCTGTTTAAGCAGTGGAAGCTTCGGCAGCTCGGGGGCTGGCAGTGAATGTGAAGTCTGGGTCCTATGGGAGCGGATGTGGGTGACTATACTGCTTTGGCCCACTCCTATCAGGCTTGGATCTTCAGTCTCTCTGAATAGAGCTCAGATGATCCCTCCTTTGGCATTTTTGCTTCTGTGGAGCTTTGTGCTGTGTGCCTTTCATGCTGACTGCTTCAAACTGGCTGGGAGATGCAAATAGAGTGAACTCCAGGGGATATGCACAGCCAAAATAAGCCTGAATAAGCCTGCTATCCTGTCAAGGTGCAGGCCTGCGCATCCTTATGTAGCATGTATGTACTGCTGTTTTCTTAAACACCCCTCAGGTTTGTCATTTTTCAAGCAAAAATGCCACACATTTCCTGGCTCAAGCCTCTTAATTGTGAGGATTTGCTGCTTTTCTTTGTGACTGTAAACCTGAACTCTTTGGATTTTGAACTGTTGGTTGTACAAACCAAGCAATCTGAGGATGTCACCTTCAGCGTTAGGAAATTGCGATGAGACATTTTTCACTATTTTCTGGCTTTTTGTAAAACAAATAATTTATCAATTAATTAAGAAAGTAATCCACAAATTGATATGATAATTAAAATAATCATTAGTTGCAGCCCTATCATAGTTAATGCCATCTAAAATGGATTGGATACTAAACTGGATTAAAAAAGAGAAGATTCACCAGTTCATGCACACTGCAAAGCCATCTGGTCCAAATTCAGCCCAGGATTGGATTCAGTTTTCTAAAGCAGTTTTAACACATGCTCATGGAAGTGAAATCCACAAGGGTGTGTGGGTGGCCTGTGCATATAATCTACACAGCCTACTAGTCTACATTACCATATCTTAGGCTCAGCCACATTCTCATACTTGGACACATGGGATTCCATTGGTGGGGGGCTGTGATGGTTTCTGCGCGTCTCATTCGGAGGTAATCAAATTCAAACTCCTCTACCTCCCAACTGGTGTCTCCATGGCGACAGCCAGATGTTGTGCAGTGCACATTACCCCCACTCCACATGCAAGCCCCGCCCGAGGGCAGAGCAATGAGGCATCTGTTACCGTTTTCCCCCTGCGGCTGCTGAAAATAACCAGGGAGAGACAAAAAGCCAGGCAACACAAAGACGGTGCCAAGACACTGTTCCCAAAGGAATGAGCAACTCTGAACACATTCATACTATGTGTACACATTGCTTTGCGCTGTCTATCAAACTAATGAGTCCTTCTAACCTATATCCTCTCAGGTGCTCCTAAATGGGGACAGTATCTTACTGATCATTTAAAATGCAGTAGCAGTAGTATTTCCTCTTCAGCATTTCAAAGCAAATCATTGTACCATCATGTGACCTTTCAAAGCTGGCTACAACTTTTCAGTGCAGTCCTCTGGAGATGATGATCGTCTGCACCATTTGTCTTTGTGTGCAAGAACTTAATCCCATATGAGGCAAAGCCCCTGCCATGAGAAGTGATTAAGATTCACCACCACTTCACTGGCCTTTAATAAGGCATGCAGCCAAAGACAGTGACATTATGTACCCTTGCAGTAATTATACAGCTCCCTGTTGTCCAGACAGAAGGAAACAGCAGCCCTATGCAGCCTAGTTTCCCCCTGTAAAGCTGCCATCCTGAGCTGTGAACAAAAATAACATGAGACAGTCCACATTCACACACTGAAAAGGTTCTCTGAGGGATCTCTGAGGAAGGGCTGCAGGTTTCTAATCCAGTCAGGCTGCAAACTACCTGAATGTGCATTTATAGCTCTGCATGGTGAATGATGGCCGGCGTTTCCTGCATCATGATATTGCCTGCTTCCTGGCCTCTCTGGTGTTTAATCACATGAGAAGAGTTTAACATTATAGCACTGAGAAAGCAAAACTGGCTGAACTCAAACCTTCATCTGATTGCCTTGCAAATCATCATTCAACTGAAAATTATATAATATACACTCTTCATACTAAAGCTTTTACTAGTAAGTGGCTGGCAAGTCCCACAACGGAGAAGATGAAAAACAGGGGTCGCACGTCTATTAAAAAGAAAATCAAGCCAAGCGCTGCATTTGCATAACCAAAAGCATAGAAATTGCTATCTGCTGTGTATTAGAAATATAGAATTAAAAAAAACATTATACTCAGACTGGGTTTTTAATACCCAAATTATAGCTCAGTCTACAGTTTAAGCGACAGTATAAAACAGGATAAATCAAATTAATGCTAGTGCTGTTACAAGTCGTTCACTCAACAGAGCTAACTAGGTTAGTTAGCGTTAGTTAACGTTAGCTAACGTAACGTTAACGGTGCGCCTGCCAAATAACGTTTTTACCTTACCTTGATATCTGGGAGCATTTGTCGCACTTTGAACGTGGTTTTAGATCCTGTCAACATTTTTGACGACCGAAATAAAGCTGACTGAATGAAGAAAAAAAAAAGTGTGTTATGATAAGCTAATTGTCGCTGGGTTAGTGTTTTCCTCTTTCCATTTTTAGCCACGAAAACCCGTCAAAGAGAGAAGAAAGGTCCGGACTTCAATAACGGCTAGCCTGTATCACCGGCTGCCTGCTACAACTGAGGTGTTCAGTGTGAACAAGCAAACTATTTTCGCTCTTTTCATCGCCATCCGCCCTGACAGCATCCGTTTAAATAACGAGAGCACACCCTGCTGAAACCTATAACAAGCCACTGTTTCTATTTCTAACTAGTATTAGTCACCAACGGAGATGTGTTCACCGTTACTGCTGCTTTCCTACCCATTGCGCTCTGTTTGTTTATCCCTTCCCCATAGTGAAACACACACTGCTGGAAACAAAAAAAACAAAAAGACGTTAGTGCAGCAGTGTAGCTTCTTAAAGGGCCAGTGCACCTTGACCATTAAAAAGTATATGACCTGGAGAGTCCCAGACTGACATCGAAAGTCCACAGGAAGTTTTATTTTACGCACTAGAAGCTGAGCACAGTGACAGAAGGTACAAAGAGGTCAGTTTTCCCCGGTTTCACTAAACCCCTTGAACTCACCACCACTCAACACTGATATTTACACAATGGTGGAAGAATTAACACAATAATACAACAAATACACAAAAATACTTAAGAGTAAAAGTCCTGCATGCAAAACAAGTAAAAATATACAAGTATTATCAGCAACTTATCAGCAACATATATACCTATACTATAGGTGATAAGGTGTTTTATACCATAGGTCCTATAGTATAAAAACTAACAGTTCTCTCATGCTGTGTTATATATTTAAGTACAACACTGGTAGTGGGTAGCTACTGTATGTAGGCTATACTTGCCTTGTTATTTTGAGTTTGGTTGCTCTTGTATGGTTTATATTTTTATTTCTATTCTTATTTTTATTTTATATATTTCCAATTATTTGTTTTTTTATTTTTCTCTATTTATCTGTACTTATTTCTGTCCTTGTGCTGTAGCAACACCTGAATTTGCCTCCTGGGGAATCAATCTTTTCTTATCTTATATTATGGAATTATTAATAGCAATGCATTAATTTGTTACTGTTGTAGCTGGTCCAGGTGCAGGTAATTTTATCTGCTTTATAAAAACTTGGGTAGTTTCATCTATAACAATATGCATCATATTTTAAATGTTCACATATGTCCTGTATATAACATCTTAATCTGCAAAGTAACTATAGCTGTGAAATAAATAGTGAAAAGTTCAATATTTCTCTCTGAAATGTGGTGAAGTAGAAATATAAATTCTAATTAAATGGACAGTACCTCAATACTGTATTGTACTCAGGTAAATGTACATAATTACTTGGCATTTATACAACTCTGAAAAGTCCTGTACTGACCTTACACCACATCAACTGCACAAACATCTGTCTAACTCTAATAATGTAGACGCAAATGTGTTAAAATCTGTTGAATTAATTTCAAGTTAGACTCCTTAAACTCAAACATGTGCATCATGATGTCCAAGCTTGCCTGACCTGTTTGGCCTTGAATGACATCAAAGGAAACAACTTTTGTTATGCACACAGTTAATGAAATGAAAGAGTCGGGTTTGCTTTTCATAGTGAGTGCTCTGGCTTTGTATTCAGGCAACTTGTTGTTGAGGGTTTAATTTGAAGCCATAGCTGAGCCAGTAAGCCAACATCCATAAAACCATTCAACTCTTGACCTTCTGGTGTTTCAAGCCTGCAAAACCCTTCCTAAAAAACAAAAGAATCCTGTTAATTTACCATCTCAAGCCTCTTTTTGGTCAGCAGTACCTTTTTCCGATCCTTTCCCAGGTCTGTGTGGGGACTGGCTCCTCTCCTCTCATCCAAACTTGTGCAAATAAACCACCAATAACTCTCTTTCAGACAAATACAGAAGGCCAATTCAGAAGAAATTCCTTTCCAGCGAGAACAGGGAAACTTTGAATAATCCTGAGCGACAGTCTGTCCTGCTGAACAGGTGGGGAGACGGTGTCCTTGTGAACTATAATAGAGAGAGGTCTGGATTTTTTACCACATGGGAAACTGTTCAATATTACATAAGGGTCTCCGATTTCTCTAATATATAAAACAGTCCCAGACACAGGACCTTGCATCATCTGAGCTGGAGATATTCAACAATGTATAATGCAGCAAGGTTAGGGTAATACAGAATGACACAAATGACATATTCACAATAAAATATATGGCTGAGCTCTCTATAAAATTTGTTTCTATTTCATTTTAATGTTTTTTTATGTCTCTGCAGCTCCACTTTAATAAGAATGATGATGATATGAAACTTATTTGATAGTTGAGGAAATTCTGTTTGCACTTGCCCTACACAGAGGGTTGAAAGCTATAAAACAGTAACGATGGAGCTGCCAGGGATTCAGTGCCTTGCTAAAGGACACTTTAGCAAGAAAGTATCTGGTGACTTTGTCCAGTTAGAGGACAGTCTCACACCACCACCACCCTAAAACCTTAAACAAGCTGACTTTAAAAATTGGCTTCAGATATAAAGCAAATGTAGAATTGTATCCATTCCAAGTAGGGCTGCAACTAACGGGTGTTTTAATTTTTGAATTATTTTTAAGTTATATTCGCTTGGTCTATAAAAAGTTGCTTATTTTGTCTGACCAACCGTCCAAAGCCCAAAATATACTAGTATTAGTAAATAGTTTACTATCACATATGACAATGAAATGCCGCAAATCTTCAAATCTTGAGAGGCTGGAAACAGGGAATGTTGTATTTTTGCTTGGAAAATGACTTAATTGATTAACTAGTCAATTAATAATTGCAGATAATTGTCGATTATTTTCTGTCATCTGACAAACTGTTGTAGCTCTAATTCCAAGATATTCCAGCCTAGTGCTGAGACTTTATGAAAGGACTAAATTGAATGTAAACCATCTTTATGTCATCATTACATGCATAGACCGTCAATTATATTTTTATAGAATTAATCCAGTATCGGTGATCATGTGGTTGTAGCTCACGATAAGATTTTTTCATATTAAACACAGAAAAGAGATGAAGCACAGCTTTTTTGAAATACAATGAGAATTTATTCAAACGGTGCAAAAAAATTTAATAATTATAATAATAATAATAATAATAATAATAATAACCTAACATAAAATCTGATGTTCTTTCTATCCAGATTGCACTGTCACACAGCCTTAGGACTCTCCTCTCAAAAAAGAAAAACAAAACATTAAAACGATAAAAAATAAAAACAGATCAAAATACCAGGACAACTGAAACAAAGTTAAAATAATGCACAAATTTGGTAAAATGGATTGCCATTTACATGCAACAGTTCCAGTCCCATGCAACTCGAAGTATTCCATGTTAATGTCACTGATGACGAATATTCTGTTCACACAGAAAGTACAGTGTTGTACAATATATAAAAATATATATCGGGTCAGCTGTGTCGCAAAACTAATTCTGAGCCATTTCTCTTCTGGTTTGGAGGAAACAAGCTGGGTCAACAAGAACATTACGGTCATGTTTCAGCATAGCACGGATTGGTGGTTGTAGAAAAAAGTAAACAAAATTTACAAATCAAAAAAGCAACAAACAAATAAAAGCCAGACTGCTAGACAATTAGCCATGTGAGAAAGAACATCCTAAAATGTCGCAACTAAACATTCCACAAGGAAACCTATTAAAAAATCTCACTATAAATATATATATTTTCAAATGGTATCTTGTTAGGTCAGCATTGAGGAAATTCGTTTGCGAGATGAGAGACCCTCGAGTATCAAGAGGCCCGTCTGGGAGTCGCCTTCAACAGCCAAAATGTCACTTTTTGGTAAACACCAATTCTATCCCAAATCCAAGCTCTTACAAGCTTATCATCATTACCTGTTTTAATATCCAACAATATACATTCTTACCCTTTTAAAAACACTGTAAAACTTTGGGCTTACAAAAATAACTTGGAACATATTTATACAACCTCTCATTGTTTTTTTCTTAAATACAAAAAAGTGTATGTAGCCTGTAAAGTCTGATGTTGTACATGTTTCTGAGGCATCCGTTTCATTGCAAAAAATAAAATAAAAAAATGGATTTGTAAGCTAATTATTACTTTGGAGGGCGGGAAAGAGAGCACACACACATTTTTGAAAACAGGCATCACCTTCCCACAGTAAGGGAACGCTTCATGGATCTTGTCTGAATTAAAATGCTAGCTCGTGGACACATGTCAATACACATAAACACAGCAAATACAAATGTTTTTTGGGAAATAGCATTATTTAAGTGTTTTATTGTCATTAAAACTCTAGTGTTACTTTAAATGCACTGCAAAAATCCTCCCTTCTTCCTTGACCAGCTTTTGCAACGGAGACAATATTGTAATATAGTGTTACATAGTGTTAAATTAGCACTACTGAAAATTATTCCCCAATATTTTGGTTATTGATGATTATTTTTGTTTGTAGTTTGAGTGTGGATCACAAGGTTAAGCTCCAAACATTGAGTTAAAAACAAAAACAAGAGTGCCCACAACTGGGCAAGGCAGTGAATTGCATACTAAATTGTGCTTTTCTAGACTTCTAGCCAAAGAACAGAATCAATCAACAACAGTAGGGCAACTAGAGTCACACTACCTCCAAAGAAATTCCTCACCATGGCTTATGGCTCACAGGGGAAATAATAACAAATTTAAGTATTTAAGTAGTCATTTTGACATTAGTACAACTAAAACAGCCTTGAATTTTAAATTATAATAAGGAAGACTCAAACAGAACATCAGTCTGTATCAACTAGTTGATATACCTAAGTGAAAAGAATAATGGCATTATCCCAATAGCTTCCACACTATTAAAATAATAATAATAATAATTTGTTACATTTTGGGTCAGTAGTAATTGAAACTGCAGGCAATGAAGCAAGCAGTGGATACTTGATGCTCATCTTGCACAACATACAAACAGGACTGTGATGCCACGAGGACAAATGCTAAAAAAGGCAACTAGGAAACTGAGTTAGATGGTGACGCTGGCACCAAAATGCTGTAGCTCTACAGTAACTGAATCCTTTAGAGAAACCCTTCTGACCTGTGCCCCTGACTTCCCATGAACAGAGGTGGCAGTGTCTGCAGAGATGAACAAAGGACAACAGTCAGGCCACTTCAAAAACAGTTAAATGTTTTGTATCTACGGACATCAGGAAAGTGCTTGAATTTGTGCAAAAAGAGGTAACGCAACTGGATTTGGCGGAACGAATGCCAGAAATTAAGAAACCGCCTTCAGTATAACTTCAGAATTTGCAGTGGGTGACCAAACCAATAAGCATTAGGATATCCTATTAGTAAGGATACCATGAATGTATGACCTTGAAGTTAACCTTTGTGTGTGATCATGAGATTGTATGAAACATGTTTCACATTTCTCAGCCATCAGAGCATGCTGACTTGTTACCAGGATTTGTCAATACAATGTGAATGTTATTAGGTATCCACATCCAACAAAAGTGAACGCGTCCCTTTGCATCATGCAAACAGAAACTGGAGACAACTGCAGACATCCTTACTGCTTTAGAGCAAGTTTATGTCACTTGTTTTATAACAAGTCAGTTAATTTGCTTCACTTGTATGAAATCCAAAAATGTGTTTAGTAACATTTCAATTTAACTTGACAGAATGTTACGCATGTGACGGATGTCTCTAAAATCTGTTGTGCTGGATGTGACTTTGTAGTGTGTAGTATTGCATGCCTGGGTTGGCCACAATTATCAAATGCCTTAACGCCAACCATTGTTACAGAAAGAGGAAGACCCAACTAAGACTATGGATCAGGCTTTGGGACCAGTATCTTACCATAGTGCTGTGTTGTTTTTGTTCTGCAATGCCTGGTCAATAACGTGACCAAATGCATTTCATCTTCAAAAGTTTGACATCTTCATAATTGGACAAAAACGTGAAATTTTTAGGTGATATTTGTTTTGCCAAAAAGATACTACTAACAGTGCAGAGCAGTTGTCTTAAATGCATGAACATTTATGTGTTTGCATTCTTAAACATTAGCACCACAGCAGCCCACAGAACGCTTAATCATTAGCATTGCACGGTACTTTCAATTTGCATTAATGCAAATGGTGACCGACGAAAAAGCAATTCAACAAGGATTAATTCTGCTGTTTCCCGAGGTACCTATGACGTAAGCATCTAGTAACAGTAGTGTAAAATCTGTATAACACTGAAATCACCCTAACCGGATGTGACTTCAAAATGCTCAAACATCCCTTAATTGACCAATCCAAACATTATCACAGACCACAAATGGAGTGGAGACGCTCGTGCCTTCTCTGTTTGTGCTTGCATCACTGTGTATGAAGTAGTGTGTGTCTGACTTAGTGTATATGTGTGCATGTATTGTATGTGTTTTGATGAGTCTTATGTATGGCGCCTGCCATATACATTCTCTCCACTAGGAGGAGACAGTAGCGAGGCGTTAAACTCTGATAAGGAGGAGAGCCTGCAGCTCACACACACAAACACACACACACACTCATACATAACGCCTGCATAAGAGCCACAGCAAAATGTAACAGAAGTGCAGATAGTTTATTCTATGGTCTAACATATGACCCCAGCAGTCAGAAACCACCCTGTTTATTCTGTAGTCGTGTCGACTCCGCCACTTTCTGAGGTTGTCTATTCCAACAGGAAGTGACATACCTAAAAAATGGAGGGAGCTGGTTGTGCCTTTCTCTTGTCCATTCAGAGGCTGATCTGCCCCAGCCGTTTTTTTTAAACTGAAAAAAAGGCCACTCATCAAATTCAAGCCAAAGCAAGGTCCATTCAGAACCTGTGGATGGCTGGTTCTGTCTCCCTCTTTTTCAGCTCTTCCCGGTAGCAATAGGAGCAGTAGTTGCCCGTCTCGGGGTGTCCATAGTATGTGCAGCTGGGTGTTCGACAGCGGCTGGATTGCAGGCTGGCCAAACCACCGGCGCTGCCCAGTGAGTAGTGTCTGACTGGGGGTTGCCCACTCCGAGAGTCTAGGTCGCTGCGCATGTCCCGGAAACCGTTGGTGTAACTCCCACCAGCAGGTTCAGACCCAGGGTAGTCTGGTGGGTCAAACTCAGGGGGATATGAGGGCGCAAGGCGAGAGGGACTCAGGGAGGCAGGGCCTTGTGAGTTATTGTAATGGGGATGGGAGGGACCCTGCGTTGTGGGGCAGTGCCGGGGAAGGGTGGCGTAAGAGGGGAGGCCGGGGTAGGAGGTTGCTGGAGAGCCGCCAGCTAGCTGGCGCCGAGTATCCATGTAGCTGTGCATATGAAGGTGCTGGGTGAGGGGTGCTGCAGCAGGAGGCTGGTCTATGAAAGAGGGCCGGGGAATGGGCACAACACCAGAGTACATAGAGGGGCTCAAAGGAGAGGACTTGAGTTGGTTGAAGGAAGGTGACGAGTTCTCTAACAGCTCCTCTTTGGCCTCATATGGCCGGTAGGTAAGCTCTGTACCACCAACTGTCTCCTTCTTAGGTGGCTGGATGCCATTGGTAACGCCCTTCCTCTCTGCATCACGACGCTGTTGTTCTTGCTCGGCCCGAAAGCGATCCTCTGCATCGGTAAGGTAGCGCTGGATCATCTCCTCCTGAAAGGGCTGCCGGTTGCTGGTAGTGAGAAGGCTGGCAAAGATGAATTTCCTCTCACCTTGCATGGCGGCCCGCATGATACCCAGGCTGACCTTGACATCAGCACTGTACTTGTAGGTATCACTCTCAGTACTGCTACCACCACTGCTGCTCATACTGCTCCCCGTTCCGTTGAGACGCTCGCTACCTGAGGAGGGGGAGCCTTTCCCAGAATCCTCTGAGGCGTGGGCTGAAGGCGATCCATCCTTGCTGCCTTTCCTCCCCCTAAATGAGCCCTTCTTCTTCTCCCCACTCTCCTGCTTGACACCTCCAGCTCCAGCGTTCTTTCCTGTCATCAGTCCGCCCACGTTTTTCTTCAGCTTGCTGCCCAGGCTCTTGCCAAAACTGCCAAGCTTATTGGCCACAGAGTCTGCCCGCTTCTTGTCTTTGTCCTTGTCCTTCTCCTTCTTGGTTTTGTCCTTCCCTGCTGTTCCCGTTCCCGCCCCTGCCGATCCACTGCTGGAGGAACTAGATGAGGAAGAGGAGCTGTTCTTGGCCAAGGACCCACCTCCATTGACCACTGATCCTGTGGTTGTATCTCCGTTGCCATTGGAGCTGCTGCTGACTGACTCCTTGTCTGACTCTCCTGAGTCAGGAGGCGTGCGGGCATCCTCTCCTGCTGATGCTGTGGGAGACTCGGGCTGGGCCAGAGGGGCTTGCTGCAAGGAAACAAAGCAGAAACACAAGCTAGTGGAAAAATACTGTAGAAAAATTTACATCAGGCCCTAATCCACTCACCAAATTACAATGAAAAAGAAAACACTTTTTTTTTTTAAATATATAATATTCATAAGAAATGGAAAAATGGGAAAGTCACATTCTGGCTAAATACTAACGGTACCGGCACATGCCCCTCAGAAGGGAGTGAATTATAGGGTTGTTTTTTTGCAGATCAATGCAGCAAAACAAATGACAAATGCCTTTTCATATGTACAAATATGTTAAGGAAGCTGTAAAATAAAGAATGCTGTATTTGGAAATGGCATGACCTACATGATGACACCGTATTCTGATCTCAATCAAGAAGCAGTTACTGAATGCCTCATCTTTCAGCAATGATGACCAACACACAGCTATCCTGTGGTAGCACTGCTAAACAGAACAATCCCTTAAATTATATCTCAATACAGGGATTCCTGTATTACCATCAGTCCCTGCAGCTTAACCATGAAACTGCTATGAACTTGTCCTTTCAAGCTCCTTGATGTTAGCATGTGGCACACAAGAGGACCTTTGTCACACTGTTTGCATAGCGTGACTTTATAACCTGAATGGCCCAGTGTGGTTTGTTTTCACATACGCTTTGTACAGCAGTCAGGGGACAGCTGATCTGATGGAAAAGGAAAAAAAAATATTGCCCTTGTTTATAATGAGTTTTGGAAATTAACACTAACCACAAGCGACTGTAATACTTTAAGTCTACCAACCGCTTTGGCATCTGTCTGATAATCACGTTACAAGTTGGGGTTTCTATTTTTCTTTTCTTACTGAATGAGTCTTTGGAATCCTCAACCAGCCTTCATGGTTAGTTGAAAAATAATATACTTCATTCATTTTTTTTTTTTTTTTTAAATCACTGATTTATTATCTTGCATATCACTGCAAAAGCAGTTTGGTCAAAACCAGGACATCCAATAAAACTTATGACGAATCCTGATGTCTGAGCTGGCTTTTGCTGTAGAGGAACAAACATGTCTCAGGACTTATGTGTGGACTTTCATCTTTACCTCACAGGGCAGGGGCAGCCAGGTGACCGTCATGTAGCTGTGTAACATCTGGAGCTTTGCCTCCAAAGAGAGAGCCACACTGGGAGGAAGAGGGAGAGAGAGATCAAAGCTCAGCGAGAGGAGACCAACGCTTTCTGACAGAGCGCCAGCGTTGTACTCATGGAAATGTAATTACTGTCGGTGTTTAGGTTGTCAATGATTTTTTTTTATGTTAAAATGTAACAATGTTCTTGCTGTAAGACAGTATTGGACAACAGTCATGAGCTGGATTCTAAATCATGATACCAGTGGTAAATGGGCAACCAATGAGAAACAACATACTGTGAACGCATATAAAACACAGAAGTTTATTCCGTTATAAATAAACTACACTACTTGGGATAATGGTAAAGGTCGCTAACCTGATATACCATATAATGTTGATCCTCTTCTTTAATGTAGACTGACAATAAGACTGAATGAAGATTTATGTACTGCTGCTTAACAACAAGTGGTACGTTGGCTCTGAATGGTACAGTAAATAGCAAATGCACGAAAAGCATCTTGCTGTTGTGCATTCTTGTTCTGCACGAGCTTTTTAACTCAATGACCTTTTCCAAACAATATTAACAGCCACACATGTAATATTATCTCTGTCCACCATTTCATCAGAATAAGACATCCACAGAGTCGTCAACTGATGTAAAGAAGGTGGAATGTTATTTTTACCGAGCTACTATTTTGGTGCTCCTTCCCCTGGTCCACTTATAGAAGGTATTCAGAGCTAATCTTATTGTCACTTAGTGTTGCTAATCTGGAGTCAGGAGTCAATCCCTACACACTGACACTCGGTCCTAAAGGGACAGCTGTCTATAATGACGTACACATGCAAGTGAACATGTGCTACTCTCGTTTTTTGTTTTGTTTTCTCATTTGTAAAAGGCACCTTATGAATACATTTGACCTGCCAAACATGACTGGATATAAATGTGTAAAAGTTGTTTTTAAGAAGGAGATCATACCTTGCCAGCATCACGTTGTCTGTGTCATCCTTGCCCCACTCCCAGTCTTTCCCAGGGTCCACAGCAAAGTGCAGAGGCAGCATTTTGTGCTCTGAGTCAGTGAGAGGGATCACAACTGCTGGTAGAGATTGGGAAAAAGTATTCTTAGAAAAAAGATAAAACGTTTTAATCCGGCACTCTGGATTGTCTGCAGACAGAAATACTTCTGAGTGCAATCAAATCTTTGACTTTCTATTTTAACATCTAGCCTGCTGGGTCTGACCAATATTGTTTTTGGATGGTCCAATGTGATATTTTTAGACTAGTAAACAATTCAATGTCTGGGCGATGTCTAGATTTTCAAGGATAAACCTGTAATTTGTGCACAAACTTTAGTGTGAGCACAAGTATTCAGCGTTTCTCCAAAATTCCACTCTTGTAAGGTGAAAAGCATAAGAAACATAAGAATCATGAGTAAGTAATATTTTTTTCACTCTCACTCAATACAGCTCGATTAAATGTCAATCTTCGAACCTATAACTTTATTAGTCGAACTTTCATCAAAATATCATTCAATTTTAACACTGGAAGCTGGTCATTTGCTTGCTTGCTAGCTAGCTTGGTGTTGAGCTACAGAGATCACTGGACATACTCAAAAGCCCAGTGGTCATTAGTCACCAATCTTAAATAAACAACTATGGTCAATATTAAAAAAAGATTGACCCATCAAGCAAAGGCACAAAGCTGTAAAGTGAGAAAGTGGGCACTAGTGCTATGCACTGTCAGAAAACTCCTGTTCTAAACCTTGCACACATTAATATGTGAAAATTATTTGAGGACTTATATTTTTCAGCAACTATGATTGATGTGCTGTGAGTTATAGCTTTAAAATGTCAACTGCTTACTGCATTACCTTGCTCTTTGGAGCTGTCCTTCTGCTCCATGGAGACCAGGGCAGAAAAGTGCGCCTGGTCGTATGCCAGGACCAGGGGCGAGCGATGGCACTTGGCAGCTGGCACTTCCAGTGGTAGGTAGATGCCTCCAAACGGGATGGGAGCAAAGGCTAGGGAGGAGTAACAAGGACATTAAACATCTGAAAAGCACAACCTCAGCACTCTTTCCTAGGAGGATTTGAGCCAAAAATAAAAATGAGCTTTCACCTCAAATCCTAAATCCAAACCAATATTTCAGTTACTTGCTTCCAATTTTCAGCCAATTATGAGTGTTACATTAATTCCATTACAAGACTGTTGTCATCTCTGATATCAGTAAATAAACACTGAAGTGTCTCAAAAGTGCTATGTAAATTAACAGCTAGTACAATTATCAAATTATTAAGGTCACTGCTTCAGTTCCCTCAGGAGAGTTGTAGGTTGCTTTTTGAAAAGAAAAATGCATGTATGCACATTTGTTTTATGCGACAGAAATGGGTTAGTAGTATTTGGCAGTAGTTCATATTGTTTATTTTAACCTGCTTGAGATACTAGATGGGTGGTGTTTACTTCATTAGGACAACTCAGGCAAGTCATCAGTCACTGACAGTCAAAAATGTTTTCTTTCAAATTCTTCCTTGTGATTGTCTCAATTTTCTGCCAAGAGCAGCACAAATCTGTATATGACTAATCTATCTGAGGTACAAAGACGATGAATTATATGATGAAATATAGTACACGATCCATTAGCAATGTGAGGCATCAGGCATATTTACCCTCTCCTCCAGAGTCCCTCAGCATGGTGTCGGCCACCACCACTATGGGCCTTCTGAGGACGTGAGCCAAGACAAAGACGTGAAACTCCTCTAAACTCTCATACACTGGTTCATCTGAGGACTCCACCCTGACGACAACAACAACAACAACACGGCTTTTGGTTAGCAGAAAAACAATTGTTTATACTGTTGCAAAACCAGAGGTAATCAGTTTCAAGTAGACTATTCATTTGTATCTGTCTTATTAATGGATTTCTTATGACTAATAAGAACAAAAAATGTGAACTGTAGAAATTTTGGTGGGCCAAAAACACAAACTTCAAAAACATATGAAGGTAAGAATATTGAGAGATACTTGCACTTAAACTGGTTTTACACATTTAAAAAAAGTTGAAACCACATTATAACTTTAAGGGTTTGTATTATAGAGCTTTGTCAGTATATTTAACCCATTGAACTGATGCTTGTTACAATAAATAGCAGATTGACTAAAATGAGGGCCAGCCACTCAGTTCTGATTGTGAGCGCAGTTGTTTGTTCATGAATAAAAACATGAGTGTGACTAAGTGTGTGTTGGGTTAACAGTCTCTGCATTGTCCAAGCCAGACCTTACCCGTTGCTGCCGTTGGTGCTGTAGTGTATTCTCGGCTCACTGGAGGCTAGCTTCAACAGTTCATTCCACTCTTTCTGCCACTCCTCCTCCGTGTACACCAGACCAGACTAAGGAGAAAGGAAGGACACACACACACACACACACACACACACACACACACACACTTGCCATTTAGAGAGGGAGTGTTACATGTCACAAAAGCATGCACTGACATCATGGCATCTTACCACAAAGTCATACATACTGACAATTGAGGAAAGAAATTTAACTAGAGCCTTTACAAATCCCTGTGTCGTTCACACAGTAGCAACAGAACCCTCACCAATATCATGTTTTTAACTTTAATATATGGACAGAAGGAATCTGCTTATTAATATGTTTTTTCCTAAGAATCAAAGTCCCTATTCATCTACAGCACATTCAGACAAGAAAGATTTCCAGTGCAGTCAGAGTCCTCGACTGCTAGCCATTGTGCAGCTCCACTAGAGCAATTTTGGGTAGCTGTTGAATGGGTGAACATTAGGCAGTCATTCGTGTGGCATCTCCTCTGTAGGTGTCTGCATGCTGTCTGCAACCACTTTGGAAAATATACTTAGTGTGCTGTTACGCTTGCTTTCATGCAGAGAAAAATCATTGACTTCTGCAAAAAAAAAACTTTAAAAAGGCTCTAAAATGTTGGAGGTAAAGTGCAGTGCATACACAACTCAAACAGTCTATTTCTGAGGTTTTGATAAAGAATATCAATAGTAGGTGGAGATACCAGCACTTACAGATAATATAGTTAAACAGTAGGGCGATGATAAAACAATCTTAAAATCGCTGTCTGTATCTGATACGGTCATTGGCATGTCGTCAAGGCTGCACAAAGTGACAAAAAGTGACTATCAACTGTTAAAGACAATCAAATACCCAAAGAAAAATAAGAAAAAAGTGACAGTGAACTAATATTCTTCTAAAATTTGTTGACCAAGAAAAGCCAACTATATGGAAGTGGTTTTGATATTTAAATCCGACTAAACCTGCAGTGCAAACATTTAAATGTATTGTAGTTACAGCAGTTGTACTACCAATATACACACTTAGTGACCACTTTATTAGGTACACCTGTACAATCTAATGCAATCCCATACAACCGTTCTGCCATAAAGTCTACTTTCATAATGCATATAATGTTCTTTTTATTTTATTTTTCGACAATGTCACCTAGGTGTTAATTTAATTGTTGTTAATACATTTTATTATTTAGGTCATAGTTAGTGGTGGTGTTGTAATGGACTGCATTATATTGCGAGGTATGTAAAAACATGTATGTAAAAACATGACAAAAAGTTAGAAACACCTCTCAATAATATGTAGTCCAGTGCAACACCACCTTTAACTATGACCTAAACAATAAACATGTAACTAATTTACACATCTCCGACAATGTCAACAAAAACTTTAACTTTGTTGAGGTAGAATTTATGGCAGAGCTGTTGAATTGAATTGTAATAGATTGTACAGGTGTACCTGATAAAGTGGCCACTAAGTGTATGTTTGCACAGTTTCATGTTTACATTTAATAATACAGTCATGGGTAATATGCTAAAGAGAGACTTGTAATGGGATTTCTTCACAGGCCTGATGATCAAAAATATTTACAGCTGCAAATATAATATTGTACAAATACAAATACTACAGGATTACTATAGGCATGAAGTAACTGACTTGTATAGGACTGGTATAGCAAATTACCAAGTATTTCCCCATATGTCTAGGCTATGATTATTATACACATTTACTGGAGGTAAGGTTTATGGCAACCCAAGGCTGTCCTGCCTGTCTCTGGTGTTGTTGACACTGTGTTTTGAAAGAGCTGGAATTGCATGGAAAACAGAAAACTAATCAACAATAGTGAGCTGTGTGCGTGTGACATGATTTGACAAATGATGCACACGTGCAAGCAGCTGCAGGCAGGAATACACTATCTGGCATAGGAAGCATGAAAAGGCCTTCACTTGTCTATTGTTCCTGTATGCGTTTTCCCATTTGGTCAAAGGAGTCAAACTAGCAACATTTTGATCACAAGTTCACAAGCTTCTCTGTGCTTTAGACTACCACTTCCCTCATTCAGTCATCACAAAGTTACAAAGATCACCTAAAGAAACGTGCAGCCTCTGTAACAGACCTCTTTGTTCTGCTGGGTCTGCTGCCACCTCCACCTGCGCTTCAGTGCATCTCTCTCCAACCCGTGATCCATCAGCGCATACAGGGACTTCCGTAGCATCAGGTCCCGGTCATGAAAACCCCACATACCTGCATTAGAAAACAAAACATTTCAAAACAAAACAGCAACAAAATCTTATATGTATAATTGCACTTGAAAATGATAAAATAATGAAGAACAGCTGGAGTTTCAGGTGCTTTTTTGTATTTTATTAGTGTTGACATTTTTAAAAGACACATATTGAAAAACCAAAATAAATAAATTAACTGTAAACCAATAAATGAAAACCTGAATTTGTCTTTTAAAAAGCACAGGTTAAGCACATGAATATTACTACAAGGGCTTAAACAATGCCTGCACATCAGTTCAGACATTATTAATTTTCAGGGCTAGGACTCCTAAGTGGGCCACAAAGGCTAAGTGAAAATGCAATTAGTGCTTAAACTAACAATGAAGCTCTCTTAATGAATGCTAATGGAGTGTGTCCTGCACGGTATTGGGGTCTTGTTTGAAAGGTCGGTGATACTCACCAAGCGAGGCTGCGTGTAACAGGCAATTTCCATCTCCGCTTGTTGCCAAAGGCAGCAGACTCTGACAGTTTGAAACCACTTTCGTCCACCAGTTCAGTCGCCCTGCAGGCAAATGGGAAAAACTTAACTCACTTGTTTGCAACTTGTTACAAATATGGCACGGTATTATTCCAAAACAACTGCTGTAGTACTTCCCAAATGGAAAAAATTAAGAGGTTTGAAAGATAATCACATTGTGTCAAAACTAGATGTCCATGTTGGAAAACAGGATGTCACATGACTCTGTATTATTATAGAATACAGAATAAAGTTTTGCTTTTTGCAGTTCATTCCATTTAACATTAGTGAGTACATGAGCATGAGGGATATCTAAGATTAGGTAGTTACTGGATCATGTAATGTAGTTAATAGATTTAAATGAGAGAAGAGATGTGAGGTAGTTTGGAAGCTTCAACAGTTATAGAGCTTTATAGATGAATAACATGAGATAGCTATTTCTTCTTGACTGTCCATCCAACCATGTGCTACAGAGAACATTTTGTCATTTGTGATAAAGCGTAAAGCACTGTAATACACAGGATTTAACTGCTGAAGTGTTGATGGGGCAGCATGACAATCCAGAATATCTCCATAGTCAAGGACAGACATGAAGGTTGATTGCACAATAGTTTTACGGTTGGAAGAAGACAGACATCCTTTAATTCTATACAAGAAACCTAGTTTAAATTTTAATTTTTCAGTCAAATGTTGAACGTGAATCTTGAATGACAGTCTGCTGTCAAGCCAAATTCCTAAATATTTGTATGACTCAGCAAGAGTAATATGGGTGCCATGTAAAGTTGTAATGGCAGGATAATCAGAGTCACTGGTGGAGGTGGAGAATACCATGAGCTTGGTCTTTTCTGCATTTAAAAACTAGTCTGTGATTAAAGAGGGATACTTGGAAAGCATCATAGGCAGACCGAAGATGAGTCAGGGCGTGGGCTGGGGGTGGCGCCTGGGGCATATCAAATAAAATAATAATAAAATAATAATCATTGGCAAACAAAAATTAACACTGAAGTATTGAATTGGAAGAATTCATTTATTTATGTATAACAGGGCTCAACACTAACTTTTAAAAGTAGTTACCAGGCTGGCAACCAGGCATCAGCTTTTGGTTGCTGAAACTGAAAATATGATGATCATTTTCAGTCACCTTATATTTTGAGTAATTAAGATACTATGCGTCAGCTTAATAATGAAAATGTGACATAAAATAATGTTTAAAAGCTTTATTACAGGAACCGAACAAAATTCTTATTTGTTATTCTTGTTTTATCTGATACTTTAAAGAATTTGAATCTTTAGTGTTATCAGTTAACGTGTCCACCCTCAATTCCTGGTATACAAAATACCAGCATTAGTTTGTGATGTTGAAGGGTTAGTCAAACTTTTCACCCCACAGGTCAAACAACAAATTTCCTTCGCCATTGTCTCTAAAACAGATGCCTGTTCACTAAATATCACTAATGCAACAAATATATATAAATTTATGTATTTTGGGGCGCATGTTTTGCTGTCCCAATTTTATTAGATGTTAAAAAAGTAGGGGTGTCACAATTCTCCAAATCCACGATTCGATTTAAAAACATTTTTTTTCCCGTACTGACAGCAGTATATAAAAAAGTTCTCTGCTCAGTTGAGACTTTCTTGGTTTCCACAATTACTCAGAATTGGAGGTCCCATAATCTAGACAAAGTGAAACCTCTCTTCAGAGTTGCAGCTTTGTAATTTGGCCCAGAAAGTCCGGCGTTACCTCCTGTACTCTGACCACTTCCCTCTGGGTGTCTCAAAAAGTGAAGCTGCAGGCTACCAGTAAGCTACGCTGTGTCTCTGTTGTTTTTTCTTTGGACGCGCACACAAGAAGGCGGTGGTGGAGAGAAAAGAAAAATACTGTGAGAATCTGTGATCATGCTTTTAATTTCAAAATTTGAAAAGGCCAAGAATTGGTTGCCAATTTCTCAGAATGGTTGCCAATGGCAACCATTACTGTCGAGCCCTGTATAACATAAACAGCAAAGGACCAAGGATAGACCCCTGCGGCAACCCATTTCTGATGGTAAGATGGCTTGACTTGACTATCAGCAACAACAGTCTGAGTTCTCTCTGTAAGGTAAGAGCGGAACCAATTAAGTGTGGCTTCATCTAAACCTATACTGTAGTTTGTGGAGAAGGATTTTATGATCGACGGTATCAAATGCTTTAGCGAGGTCATTGCAGCGCAAAATATTTTTTTATCCAGGGAGAAGACATTGTTATCAATGACTGAGGCTGCAGCTGTTATTATGCTGTGACCTGGGCGAAAACCAGACTGCTGTGGCTGTAGTAAGTGTAGTGAGTCAAAAAAGGCACCTAGTTGTAAATTGACCAATGATTCGAGGATTTTTGCTAAGAAGGTAAGTTAGTAGTGGTAGTTGTTGAGATCGGAGACATCACCACTTTTATGTAAGGGTATTACTGAGGTGCTTATCCATGAAGCTGGAATCATGCCTGTTAAAAACGTTTGGTTAAAAAAATGTGCTAAATGTGGACAAATTAATGGGGCACTTAGATGAAGAAGATATGAATCAAGATTATCTTGTTTCGAAATTAAACTATTTAATTACAATATGAATGTGCAAAAACCTCTACACTTTAAAAATGTGATGGATATGACTTTACTATGAGTTGAGGACAATAGGCCTCTATCATAGACATTTTCACTTGTCACAGTAGGAAAAGCACAGGTGTTACTAATAACAATTCCAATAGCTCTGTTCTACAGTATTCAAGCGTCCCAGTGAGCCATGACAGTGTGCGCACAATACCAGGACCCTGAAACCGAAACAGCTTAATGGAATTCAGCCATCATTCATTTTATTATTGCACCTGTGCTATTCCTACTGCAATGTCAAAATGTCTTCAGTGAAAATGGCCTATGGAAACTTAAAATGTTATTTCCTCAAATGAATTTATGCTTGGCTGTACATATCTGCATTTTAATATGTTAAACAATATGACTGATTGTGAAATTCTCAATTTTATGTGCAGTAACATGATTTTCTGTTTTGTTCTAAAGTTGAAGCTTTCCAGTGATGTGACGTTACATGCCACGCACTACATTTGAATGTATGGTTGCTTGATGTATATGATGTGTGGTGAATCAGCTGTAAATCCACTGTAAAAAGTTTCAGTGTAGTAGCCCTGTATCTACAAACACAGAGAAGGCATGTGATGTCATTAACAAAGAACAGCTCTTTTTTAAAACAGCAACCCCTGCGTGCAAATCCTAGAATCTCATATGTGTGTTGGTGTTCAGTTCTTCTCACCGGCTTGCTCCAAGGCCACCATCATCGACTGCTCGATAAGGTCCCTCTCGATGAAGCCACGGAAGTCCTCCCGGTACACGGTAAGGTCTGGTAGTTGGAAAGTGCACAGGGGTGTGTCCAGAAGTGGCTCACTACTGCTACCTCCAGTGCTTGAGACGTGAGAGCGGGCCAGGGACACGATGGTTGAACTGGCGTGGGAAATGCCCCTTGACAGACGCTTTTCTGTAGCTGCTAAAAGACGATGGTATAGGATGTATAGAAAAGGTGTTTTATACAGAATATTTTTATAGGTAATTCTTTGTAGTCATCTAGTAAACTTGGGACACATTCAGGCAAAACTTGGGAAAGAAAAGAAAGGGCACGTTACATAGGTTAGCAGTCATTGTCTGCAGGTGCACAAGTGTCCAAACTACATTAATTAATAATTGTCTGGGCCAGCTTTCGGGTGCTTTGCATCAGTGTCATTTAACATCACTTACTGAGCCCAGCACTTAAAACTGGTTTATCTACTAGTAACATTATGTTATGCTACATAAAAACATCTCATTGCTTGTGGCCTCACCTTGCACCACGTCATCTTGGCGGTGGAGTATAGGCCTTCCTACCCTGGCCATCTCCTTTTCAGGAGGCAGATACATTCTCTCCTCTGCGAAAGAATAAGCCAGGTTCCCAGCATGCACCTGTCGCAGCTGCTCAAAGTCACTGAGGGCAGCAGTGAAATCCCAGTTCTTGCCTACAGACAGAGAGAGAGAGAGAGAGAGAGAGAGAGAGAGAGAGAGAGAGAGAGAGAGAGAGAGAGAGAGAGAGAGAGAGAGAGAGAGAGAGAGAGAGAGAGAGAGAGAGATAGGAACATCTGTCTAAACCAACAGGTCGAGCAAATTAAACATCCTTAATGAGTTTAAATATTTACCACAAGTCAATGCAACTATAGGCTACCTTATCTTAGATAAAGGCCGCATTCCTTCACTTAGTTAAATATCAGAATATGGAGCACGTCTTGGCTCGCTGGCTTGCTGCTGTTTACTGCATTGCATTACATTTTTAATCCGTATTCTTATCTGCAACTTGTGTTGCTGCTAGGCAACAGACGCCCTGTTGACTCCAGCTATACCTTCCTTCTGTTAGTGTACGATAGCCTAAATTAACACTAACAAGCCAGAAGCACTGACTGAGACAGCGGTCAGTTTGGCTGCTGCTCATAACATCACCAGCTGTCAACTTCACACAACCAACACCCCCCCCCCCAGTTGAATTGTTTAAGGGATGGAACCAATAAAAGCTAAATTAAAGGATAAAAGCAAAGGGGATCAAAGTGTAACTGAACTGAATACATTTGGTGAAGACATAACTGACTGATGTGACAAGTTTGCTCTGAAAGTTTAACTTGATTTGATAAAGAATGGTTGGATAAAAAACAAGCCTTATCACTGCTCCATTTATATCTTCCAAGTTTGCATTGTTGTGAGTATTTGTTGTGTAGCATGTGCACTGGACAATGCTACTACTGCATCAATTAATATACTTAGTGACTTGGGACCCACTGTATCATAGCAGTGATTAAGAAAATTCTAAAAAATATTTGCAACTCACCCTCTAGCAGATCTCTGGCCAATCCTGGTTCAGCTCCAGTGGAACGGACAAAGTCGGACAGGACTGCGTCCATATCCACGGTCATGTGATCATGAATTCACAAGTTTGCGGGTTGTGTCCGGGCAGAAAAAAAATAAAAACACACACGGACTCTGCTCTCCCTGACAGGACAGCAAGGGAGGGGGTGAGGGGCGTCCAGTCCTCTACCTTGTGCTACTCTACCAGCCACACCTGAAAAGAGAACACATAAAACAAGATTAAACCTGCAGGAATAAACTCATCAGGGGTGAAACATTTTCCTGGATGATTTACAACAGCTTACAAGAGATGAAAGGAGTATTAGAGCTTGAATGTTTACAACAGTGAATGGGGAGGCACACTGATATCATGACCCTGCTCAACCCCTTTTCAAATGCAAGCCTGTTGTGACCTGGTTGCTTTTGAACTTGACACCTTTGCAGTCACTTGTCCCACCCAAGACAATAGCTGTGGCACACAAAGCGAACAGGTTTGACAAACTGTTTGCTCAGATTTGCCTTAAAACCTAATAAAAGTCAAATGACAACACAGACGCTGTTAGGCATGATGTCTGTCATGTGGGTAACTTTACTGTGCGGTTTCAGTCTTCATCCTGTTTTTGTGAACACTTTTTAATGAGCTGTTATGAATTCAGAAAAGCTGTCAGGATTCAAGCTATTTCAAAATCTTGACTTGAGACCAATGTGCTTCCATACCGCCTTCAGATATGACCTGTTGAATATGTAAACAGACAAGATTTTTTTTCTGCCAGAGAAACAGATCATGAAGGGCCTGAGCAGAAACCAAGTAACACTTTAGCCACGTGAAAGAGAAAGCAAGACATTTGTGTGAGGTGTTCAGCAAACAGCCCAGATAAAGTCACTCAAATCAATTGGAGATAATAATATCAGGAACTGATATCAAATACCAATATTTGCTTGTTTTTGTGCAAAATATGGATTTTTAATTAACAATGATTTTAGATTTAAATAACATTATAGAAAAATAATAGATTTCAAGGGTAGGTAAGTAAATAGACCTCAATGTCATACATTTGAAAGTCAAATTTGTTTCAGCAGTGTGACATGAGGAAACCGTATTCCTTCGAAGAGGCCCCTTTGAAATCAATCAGACAATTTTACTACTCAAATTTCAACGGCAGATCCTCCAAAGGACGAGCATGAGTTGGGCACTGAAATCAATACAGCAACATTATCAAGACTCAGAGAAAAGAAGAGTCAGCAACAGTGGGCCATTGACACAAAGGAGGTAGAGGGCAATCAATGCACAGCCAGACAGCCAGGCTAAAAAGATGTACTTTGTGGGCCATGCTAAAGCTTTATTTTACCAGGAACGATATTCTAAGCGTACATATACCTTGTCAACAATGCTTTGAACCACACAAGCCTTGTTCTGTAACATTTGTCTTTCCACAGCACTTTGCTGGGTTAGTATAATGTGTAAATAAGTGTTTCAAACATCTCGTAAATGAGAAACCTTGCTGATCAATGCTAATCACTAGTATTAGTTTTGTAGACCTGAAGAATATTTTGCCTTTTGCCAAATTTGCCTATCTGCCTTTTTACATACTAACATAAGGACTTAAATACAGCATCCAACATGTAATCAGCACATGTATAATGACAATGTTCTATGGGTATCTTAATTACAAAATTGATGTGCACAATTGTAAAATTATCCAGTCATTATGGTGTCTTGAAGTTCAGAAACTGCCTAATCCAGTTTTGACTGACTTTTCTTTTTATCTACCTACAGTCATCTATTCCCGTCCGTCCCATGGCTCATCCACCACCCAATGTTCTTGCCTCATCTCTGACTCAGTGAACCCTTTTCCACTGCGCCTGATGAGTCACGAGTTTACTCTTCTTACACCTCTCCATCGTTCTCTCGCTACATGCGCTCCCTACCTCCCTCAGTTTCTCCATCATTAGTACAGTAAAAACCACACAGGCACACAGAGGAGGAACAGCTTTCAGTATAAAAAGGCCTTTCTCAGCCTGCAGAGTATTTCTAGAGTGTTCTCTGCAAAGTCAGGCATTCAGCAGCCTCCCTTGCAAGGTCTCCTAACATTCTTGCAGTTTGTCAATTCTGTGATATTCAGGTCTACTGATCATATACACAACAACTTAGAGATGGGAGACTGAGGCCAGTTAACCATTTAAAACCATGGCCGTATCAAAACAGACTTAGACCCCATTCAGACTAACACAGAGGTGTGGGTTAGACCGTGTTCTGTCCGATAATAGCACTGCATCAAAAAATGCCAGGGGCTGTGTTGGAGTGAGCGTGTTGCTATAGGTACCAGTAAGAAGATGTAATGCAAACCAGTCCAGGAAGTCCAGTTTGTTATCAGACAAAAAAAAAACAAAAAAAAAAAAACTACAATAAACATTTTTTCAAGTTTCAATTTAAAGTAGAAAGTTATCAAGCCAGTAATAATTTTCCTCTGTCTCAGTAAACAGTATAATTGGCATGATGCTGTAAGGGACACACTATAAAAAGGTATCACCTCTAATATGTGCACTTGCACATGTTTGATTAGGCACTGCACTATGTTTGTCTGTGGTGCACTGTACTGCAGTAAAAGCTGAGCCAGGATCAACTTTTGTATTGGACTGACCTGCATTTTTTGCCAGAGCCCACCAATGAACACCAGTGCAGTAGTCTTATTTAAATGAGTGAGGCCTGATCTTTTTTAACACAAGAGCTATTGTCGCATTGGAGGGTCATTTGACCTTCGTGACCCCCATCCTGTCCTGGGTTGAACGCAGGTTGGATGCTGCCTGGCTTTGGTGGACATGTGTAAGGGATTAGAGATAATTAATATGTGGGAATGAGAGTTTAAGGTTACTGACATTTAAATATGTAACTCTCCCACTCTCCCAAAAAAAAAACGAGAAAGAAAGAACAAAGTACAAAGGGTAAGACCGAGCAGACAGCATGGCTGCAGAGGTAAAAGTGTAACTAACCTTTTTAGTAATTCACAGTGACAAGTATGAAACACAGGTGCAGACTCGGGGACTCTGAATACTGACAACGAGGAATTAACTTGTGACACCAGTCTCAAATGAATGAGTTCAATGCAAGAGGCTTGTGTGATGCAGTAGGCCTGCATCACAACTGCCTCTCCTATATAAATGACGTATTATAGTAAGCCTTGAGTTCTGTTGACTCAGTGCTGTTTCCAACTCAGATGAAAAAAAAAAAAAATAGAATACCAGTTCCAATACACAGGAATTTTAAGCTGTGCGATATATATATATATACACTGAACTAAAAGAAAATGTCAAAGTCCCAACATTGGTGGTTTTTAATAACCTTGCAGCAATATCAATGCTGGAAAACCAGTGAAGTACCAATGAATATCTGTATTTTCTGTGTAAATAGAGTTGTGTTTTGATTGTGAATCACTTTTTAAGGAGTTGTGCATTGCCATGAGCGGAACAAATAAAAAAAAAGTTTTGATGAGGCTCAGTCTTACCTTCACTCACGCCGATGGCTTTAGCAGATTCCAGTCTCTGCCTGGACCTCGGGGTACTATGTAAAGCGTCTTGTTATTTACTAATAGTATAACAATAAACAATAATAAAGTATAGTAATAATCATTTATTGGTTTGATTATTCCAAGAAACACTGTTATTTGGCCTATTGACTACAAATACTGGCACATCAACTGACAACACAAGGCACTGACAGCCAGAGAAAACGGTGAAAAGGACGATAAAGTGAAGGGCAGTGGACAGAAAGTACCAACACAGACCAACAAAAGGCTGGCTGTTGTCACTCTGGGCCTGTAACATCAGGCATTCCTGTGAACCCACTCTGATGCATCTGATGTAATGTCGCATGGCTCTCCTTCAAAAATAATTATAAAACACTTGTTTTGTGTTGTTTGATCTATAATATATAATTATAAAAGACACAAGACAGACTTAAACAATGGTGGACATGTCAGAACATATAGTCATTAAGACAGAGCAGTAAAACCATTGATGACATTGAACAACAGTGAAGGTGTGGTGGGCTACTAGTTTATCGAGTTCATCAAATGCAAGATAAATTGTGGGGTGTATATATTGTGAAACGTTACCAAAGAGTCTGATATTACCCCTTCTGATTTCATTGTCACATGGTTGGCAGAGGCTAGAGTTCATGCTTTTTTATGTGGAAATGACAGTAAAGCCGATGTTCACCTCTAATGTCAAGGCTGTCTAATGGCACGTAGGGATCACACAAATACATAATAAATTAAATTCCATGCCCTCAAAATCTGACATTTTTATTTGGTGGCCAAAATTTTCAATTTGGCAGCCAGCAGAAAAAAAGTCCATACAAGAAAGACCCTGTGTGGACTACTGGCTAACATTAACAGCGCTGCTGCCAACATGGGGCAGTCAGTGATTTGTGTCTGGGATGGCTGAGCTTTTGTCTGGCAGGAGGGCTTACATAACAGGAGCTGCTGACAACACGTGGGTGCTGAGCTGAGGGCTGGGAGAATAGCCTGGATCACTGAGGGAGACAGAGAGGTCACCAAAGCCCACTGCGTCAGCCCTCGGTGGGCAGAGAGGGTCAATTTACTGCTGGGACTGGGGACACAGGTTTGTTTTGCTAGAGTTTAGATCTTTTATGAAGAAAATGCTTTCATACTCTTATTACTCACATTTGAGATGTTACCCACATTCACACCAGGAGAAAGAGCTGAGTACAGCCACTGTCTTCTATTGTTGACCAATGAGCAGCTGAACTGGTGGAGTTAAAGGGATCATTCACTTCCGGGGGGATTCTGCAAGCCTGATTCTCTAGCCTGACAGAAAAGACAAGTGCAAACTACACTATGTGTTATACACCAAAAAGACATTTTTAGATATGATCTGCAAAAACGCTAGCCTGGTTCCAGACATCTGAATCATTGCCCACATGTCTGATTTTTCTTTTAGCAAAAAACTAAACGTCAATTCAGCCTGATTATCAGGCGACAGAAAAACCACAAGAAACAAGCACAAAAGCAACTTACTCTGCTGTCATTAGCATAATACTATTTTTCTATTAATATTTTTTCTATTTCTATTACTCTGTTTGATTCTTTATAGTAAACATGCTATATCTTCACTTTTAATTGTTTTAGAATTTGTATTTGTTGTATTTTCTATGTGAAAAATTCTAAATTGCATTTCTTGTATGAAGGTTCTGTATGAAAACAGTTTGCTATTGTCATCATTGTCTTTGTTGTTAAAGTCCAGGATTTAGTGTTGGTACAATGTGTTGTTATCAGCCTGGGGTGAGGCCATTACCCACTGCTCACAGCAAAACCAAGATAAGGAACACAGTGAGAGAAACAGACAATAAAACATATAACACACAAAGGGCAAGACAGAAAGACAAGGCCTTTAGCCTTCTGCGTGCAAAAGATCCTAGTGCTCTAAATGCTTTGTCATGCTTCACTGTGTAGGTTACTCATGCAAGGTCACTCAATATGGCACGACCTAAATTATGAGAACACAAGAACGAGCCTATATCTTTTTAGGATGCTGAAGAGGAGCTGTGCAAAACACCATATATTAACATGAACCAAAAAATTGGATCCTTATCTAAAGATTTTCTCATTTAAAAAGATCCACAATCTGTTTGGCCATAAAAGTTGGAAGTAAAATTCTCATGCATTATTAAACCGGCATTAACTGATTTTTTTTTTTTTTAACCACTTTGGGGCAGTGGAAACAAGTTGTGTACACAGCATTAACATATCATCACATTTCATATGGCAAACTTGTTAGCAAACAGTTTATTATTTACAAATCCAGCAGTTAAGGAGCAACATTATCATTCATTTGGAGTTGTGTTTGTGTCCACATGATAAACATAAGTCCAACATTCACTCTCTTTTTGCTCTGTTTTGATCTCCACTAACTCCTGTGGAAAATTTTCTGGTCTATGGTGATCTATGTTCACCATCTAGTCGCTAACTGTGTCTGTCTGCTGTTTGGTGCTGAGCAGGTCGTGTACAGTGGGTTTTTAGAGCCTTTTCGCTGAAAACAGCTGCCTGCTGCGTCCAAAAACAACATTATGAGAGCAGTGCAAGTGAACCAAAACAGCTAAACAATGAGCTGAAACTCACTATGAAGCTCCGTAAAGCTGAGGGGAGCTGCAGATTCAGGTGATAATTCTCTGTAGGGTCATCACTACGAGCAACCCCTTTCATATTATCATTTGATATATTATCATAAAAATATTGATTATAGCCGCTTTAAAGACACAGTGAAATGAAAAATACATTTTCCAAGTTCTAATCCTGTGTCCCTGGTGTATAATAATGCTGTATGTGCAAAGCCACACCCATTTTTGAGCAATCCAATAAAATCTGTATTTGATATAAATCTGTAATTGATTTAAGGCCCACATGTCTAAACCCCCGCCCACATATTCAGTTTCACTCGGAAATACGTCACATTACAGAAGCTAAAGACGCTCTAACTTCTGTTTCACTGTGGCTTAAATGTCCAGTTTGTAACATTTAGAAGGATCTATTGGCAGAAATGGAATATAATAGTATGTTTCCATTAGTGTATCACCTAAAAATATGAATTGTTGTGTTTTTATTGCCTTAAAATAAGCTGTTTTTATCTACAGAGGGAGCGGGTCTTCCATGGATGTCGCCATGTTGCACCACCATGTTCTACAGTAGCCCTGAATGGACAAACCAAACACTGGCACTAGACAGGGCCGTTTGCGTTTTTCGTGGCAACCGTAGTTTCTCCTACACGCTTGGAAGGGGAGGGTGAGGTGAGCGGTATTCAATTTCACCGCTAGATGCCATTAAATCCTACACACTGGACCGTTAAAGAGTCTAAAATATAGAAGGAGCCTAAGCATTTTGTATTTGTCAATAACTGAGACCTCACTTGTATTTACGGACAGACAATTGTGTCATTCTGTGCTGTAAATACCTGTCAATCGATTTGGGAGTCAGAGCAGTTTCCAATTCTGTGTTCTGAATTTTGGTAATGGATTAACACTTTATTTACATATGAGTGGATTACGGGTTGTGTCTTTCACTGAACCTGCTTCTCCACATGCCTATCAAACTAAGCTAGGTACACCTACAGTAGGTCTCCTCTCCATGAATGAGGGAAACACGGTCATGAACTGTAACGTGTCTACAATGGAAGATTCACTGCTTCATGTTTGGCTCACTAAGGTTACATTCATGGTGGGAAACATGAGCTTTTCTTTATAATTAAGAGGGAAAGGAGCTAGGGTCAAGGAACAAGAGGAGTACACTACACCTGAATAGACATTTAATAACGACCCGAGTCTGAGAATAATTTTTTTTCAGCACAGTTTGTGGTAAGACAAATTAGCACAACTGAGTTGTTCTGTCAACGGTCAAGGATGAATGACCATGTCTATAAATGTGTTAGTTCTATTTTAGTTCAATCACATAAACCCTTCCTGTGATCTCAGCGAATGTAACACACCCTCTCAGTCTTGCAAAACAATATGAGTAATGAGATAAAGGGCATAAAGTAAGCAAACAGGGGAGGGCAATGTGGCTGGTGGGAGTAGCAGGAGTGTGGCCCCAGTGCTCGATCTCTGGTCCAGAGTGATAGTGGGACAGAAAGCACAACCTTCCAGCCTTTGGACAGAACTAAGAGTACTGACAACTAGGGCTGGGCGATATGGCTTTGGATATTTTTAGGCTATGCCACGATATACGATATATATCTCGATATACAAATTTTCTCTAAAATAACATACCGTGAATTCTCAAATATTGCAAACATATGATGCATTGCTGTAGATTAAACTAACCAACAGTATATAAAGAAGTTAAAATTAGCTCAACCTTAAACATCTACAGCAGTAAAATGCAACATACACATTAATGCAGCAGTAATATTAATCCAGAAACATCCTTTATAATAGTAAAACCCATACATCGTTGATAATCGATCAGATGTTTTAAAGGCTCAAATATCGAAATCAGCCTCAAAAATCCAGTATCGCTCGGGCTGCACTAACAGCTAATGAGAGAAATTTGGAGAGACTTAAATCTCCACATGATTGATGCGCTTAAGTCTCAATCAGTCTTGTGTTGTCAGTCTAAGTGAGTGCTCTATCTGCGAAATGCGTCCACGACACATGCATAAAAACTTGTAGGAGTGAGCGGAGCAAATGCCTCCTTGTTTTCTCAATGAGTCAATGTTTTTTTATTTTCCAGAAACAGGGCTGGGTTTGCTTAGAACAATCAATCAATCACAGCAAACACCTTACGACTGAAGAAAACCAGTAGAAAGAAGAAAAACAAAGGTGTGGTGAGATGGCTTTCCTTCAGCTGTCTTTATCTGTAGAGGGCTGTAATCTGGTTACTGACTGAGCCCAGTCAGCCTACACTGACTCATTATATAACATGAGAGCTACGGCTGGGAAGGAGGCTGTTTGCTGCCTGACTAAGGAATGGAGGAAAACCCAGCCCTTTACACAGTTCTTCCAAAGTTTCTCTCAGCTGAACGGAGCAGTACAATGGCACTGCTGCACATGTACTATGCAGAATGAATCTCTGCTATAGGATGTACAGCTTCAGTCCCTCTTGACATAAAAAGCAGAAGGGTTAAAAAAAAGAACAGGCTTATCAGTGGACCCTTGGACAAGAAAATGCACAACAGAGCGTAGCAATGCAAAATCCTTGCTTGGTATAGCATATTATCATTCTATAGGGCTGGACAATGCTTTCTTTTACTGACAATGTTGTAGCTGTGTTGACAAAAAACCCCACAGATAAATATATCCATTATGGCATAGAAAAATTGCTCCACCTGTGAAGAAAAAGCAAAATATCTCTCAGCCAATTTTGGCTTTTTTTTTTGCAACATCAGTTGTCTTCAAGGGCAACTGGATGCCCCATATGAACAGTATAACCTACATTCATTTCCAAGGGCTTGCATAATGCTAAAGCATATGATAAGCAATGCACTGTAAATACCCCCTCAGGCTTATACAAGGCCGATGCAGAGAGAAGTTTGCGCAGTAAAGCGAGTCAATGCACTTCCTCCTTTCTCAAAGTCAAAATAAATTAATTTATAAAGCACTTAACTAATATGTTCATCATAGAAGAGATAGACCAAAGCCTTTCACCGTTAAGCAAGAAAAGGAAAACGCAAACAATACAAAATTTAAGATTCTGTTAGCTTGGCATTGCTAACCATTACCTTCGTGTTCTGCTTGTAAACTGCTGCCTCATTAATTCTCCCACTCAGCTTGATCAGTATTAAGGGAGAGGACTGTTTTTTTCAGTTGCTATTGGTTTACATCTCAGAAATCAATACGTTAAACTGGAGTGTGACCATTTCCCTGGACTAAAGGAAATGCACTAGTAAGCTGGTCATTGGAGAAAAATCAATAAAACCCATTGACCTGTAGCAAAACAGAACATCAACAGAGCTAACATGTGAATTATAGGAGCTTGTGGATCGTTTAGCTAAGAAATGCTTCTTCGTGTGAATCCAAGAAAGCGTTTGTGTTTAGTGGAGCAAAGAACCCTGATATGGCTGCAGCTCAGGACTGGTTATCTTCTTCCCAAATAAGGACATTAATTATCTTTCACCATTTGCCTCGGCCTACACTGTAAGAAGTGGCAAGCTTACCAAGATCAGCCTCCCTACAAGGAAACCAAAACATGTTTCAGTAAATTCCTTAAGTATATTATTATTATTATTACTACTACTACACTAATGGATAACATTTTTGCAGTGTGGAAACACATAGCGTGCACATTCCAACCCTGATGAAGGCTTGACCACCAGCTGTGGGTGTCTGTGTGTGTAATACGTAAGACAACACCAGTCTGAATGCACACAAAGCTGATGTCAGAGATTCCACATCATGCCTGCCCTCTCTGAGGCTATGCCACTGGAGCTGGTTTAGTCCAAAAGCTGTCCAGTCATCACACAAAAATTTGCCAAGTCTAGCTTCCCTCTCGCGGCCTCCCTATCTCGCTTGCTGGCTCAGAAACATCCAAACCTGATCCATGTGAGCAACAATCCTTTTTCTCCATGAGTGCTATAGGCAAAATAAGGCGAGGAAAACCAGATCTACTTACAGATCATGAAATTGAGCTTGGTTTTATTTATTTTTTTGGAATGTATAGAGCCACAAGATGTGTTAATCTCAGGTTACAGTAGTTTTGAACTTGATGACTGAGCTACTGCAACTGAATAAAGTTCATCTGATCTAAAAATAGTTCACAGAATCCATACAACACGAGGAAGAAGAAAAAAAGACATGGTTTAGGTCTGTTATTAGTATTGTTCATAAGGAGACGGCCCCCTTTATGCCCATTAGACACTAGACCGCTTGCATCTATCCTTGGCTCTAAACCAGACCAATGACAACTGTGTAAGCACAAGTACAGTCCCAATGCATACAGAGAATCACCACCTAATCTCTGAGTTGCCAGAATTAGAGCAACCTCCTGTTTCAGATAGTCTAAAAATAATCCACTTATAATCACAGTTTAAAACAGAGAAACTCTGCACTGTGCAGAGTTCAAAAACAGCAGACAACTAACATTTAAACAGGAACAACATTCCTTGGTGAACGCCTAATGCCTTAATTAAAGACAATCATATGCTGGTGAAGTCATCTGTTCTCTTAAAGCCTGACACCCAAGTACCCGCCCAATTTAGGCCTAATTTTCATGATCAAAAAGACACTGATATCCCTGAGGCCGCACTGTTCTGAACACAACACAGCAAGTATAGTTAGGGCAGGCACCCATTTATAGACAGGGTGGGTTCAAGTGAGGTTGGAGATGACAGAAACTCATCTTCCAGTGTGCCCAATATTCAGGTGACAAGGTGTAAATTTGGTTCAGGAAATGGGACATGGCTTCAGACAAAATGTCTTTTAGTCTGTGGAAGACATATCCGAGTGCTTCATAATGGTTCCTTTCAGCCTAATGTGGACTCTTGCTGATATTCACTAGAGCAAAGTAATAACAGCCAAGTCCAGTCAGCTGAAATGGGCAGCTTCTGAGCACAAGTGTTTATCAAAGTGTCTGAGAGCTGATGTCATGGTGTAGCAGTGCATGTCACTTAGTTCCCCAAATTCCCTAAAATACTGCACAGCATGCCAATGCCTGGAATGACACTCACATTTTAGTGGAGAAAAAGCTTGTTCAGAAGGGGACAAAACTTCATTCCATCACCAGAGGTCTACTTCTCCATACGGCAACAACCTTTTGTTAAAAAAGTAAATAGCCCTACCCACACATTTTCCTCTTAAACAGGATGCATCTAATTTGAGAGAGGCTGGTGATTTCTGGTCCACAGTCCCTATGAGTCAGCTTGAGCTAACTTTAAGACTGGGGGATATTTCAATATTATTATATCTCAAATACTATATCTCTATATGACAAAATTCTCAGAGATATTTCAGTTCACAGGCTTTAATGACTAAATGATTGACAACATTTAAAAATATACCCAAATCTGTCTTTTATTCAGACTTTAAGCTTTAGGAACATTTTCTTTGAAAATTACAGGAATTTGTTCTAGTAAAAACACCAAAAAGGAGTAGTGCAGACTTGAGTTTATTGTGTTACCATGTAATTTTGAATATGTACAGTACATATCTCAACATTTTAATAAGAAAATGCTATTATATACTATATACTATACTATTATAATTTCATCTATATTGTCCACCCCTTGCTGCAAGTCTTAGCTATATTTTCTTCTTTTCTGTCTGTCTGCTGTGATAGTTTATTAGGATGTCTATTAAATCTGGCCTCGGAGGTACCTAGTCAGTGCCCGGGGCATGTCACTGCAGTCAGGCCAAGTAATCACCAGTCAAGGAGTGCTAATTAACAGCCACATGAAGCAGGCTACTGTGGAGAGGGCTTTAGGGGACCATAAGTGGCATTCCCACATTCCACACAGAAACCACATTACATTGAGCACTATGTCAGTGCGGTGGACACCTGAAACAGCAGAAAATGTAATGAGGGTATTTAATGCTCAAAGTGAGTGAGGGAAATGAAAGCTAATCTGCTATCAATGTATTACTGTTTTAGAGATGTGTACAAAAAGAAACCCAAAACAAGACATTTAGAGTGACTGCTGCAGAGCATCCAGTGCAAAGTGTTGTTCTGCCTCTGAAGGACAGCAGCACAAAGGTAGATGGATAAATTACTTCACTTGGTGAACATTATGTATTGGTTACAGTATGAAAGCAGAAAGCTGTCAACCTACGGTAAACTCCAGACTCTGTGGGTGAGAAGTCCTCATTCAGCCCTGACGGCTCTTTTTTAGTCTACCTATTTATTAGCAATGGGTGGGGTAATTCAACAGTGAATTGCAAAATATGTAACTCTACAGTAATAATTAAGATAATTAAAAACAATAAAATTATGTTGTAAAAATAAATAGTGCTAATACAACAGGACTGCCACTAGGGCCATACATGTCAAAAAGTATAGTGTCACATTAAAGCTGGGCACCTGGTTAAAACCATCTCCAAAGTGAATGTGATGATAGGCAATTAACTGCAAGTTCTAAAACCACAAGACTTCAGTTTAGTTTTGGAAAGCTTTTTCATGTAGTCGTTGTGCAATGCAGAATGTTTGTCCAAACAAACTGCGAGCATCAGCATCCAATCCAATGTATTCAAAAATGTAGTAATGCAATTTATATCATAAACATAAGGGGGAAAATGAATCCTGGTAGTTTTTTGTCATTGTTGTGCAATGCAGACTGATAGTCAAATAATGTAAAATGTCAATGTAAAAAAAGAAAGACACTTGAGATCTAAAGCAGAAAAACATTACCTCTCACATTGTTCTTAGGCATATTCATAGATTAAACTATACACTAGTAACAAACAATGTCTCTGGGTGGGCCATGCAGCCAAAATATCATTTTTGCTTAGTGTACAAACAATGTGCTTGTTATTACATAATTCACATTTAGAAGGCAAGCGAGATGACTACTACTTTAATTTGCATATTAACCCTTGAGGAATATAAGACATTTCTTAGACAGTAGCTTGTACCTTAGTCTGTGCGGTTTTAGAATTAACTTCAACAGTTACATTCCTGCAAAACAAAATAAGACTGCTGTAGAAGAGAAAGTAGCTTCAAAAAGGCTTAAATATTGGAAACAAAATGGAGCTAGAACTTGCAACTACCATGTTACAAAGCAGGACTAATTCAAATGTTCAAAATCTACCCTTGCTAAATCAGCCTGAATGTGAAGCCAACCAAGCCCAGCTAGATCTAAAGCCAGTGGCTAAACAAGCACCCGCCTCTGCAGGCAGGCAGCACTAATGCTCATGTGAATCCCCACGTGCTGCAGGCCAGGCCCTGTACACAGCACGGCAACTTCACGTCACTACGTGTGATGTCATCCTGGGTGACAGGCTCCTCATCAGGGCTGTGTGTGGGATTACTCCTGCTGTCCTGGATCAACAGGGCAGGGCAGGAGGGACGGATGTCTTCTAGTCTGCACAGGAAACACTTTTGTCCACAGGCTGAAGTGGCATGTAAATCTCATTATTTACCTGCTATGACGCTTTGAAATAATCGTTACCCGCTAAACAAATGTTGGCAGACTTTGGCTATAGCTGGTGAATTTATCAACTCTACCAGCCACTTTGACAGGTACCAATACAATACAATCTAACCCTCCTCTGAAGCCTCTGTTAGTTTTCAAATCCACCAGCTACCAGTTGTTTTCTGTAGTTTCCTGTATTATGAAAATACTTCTTAGCCTCTGAAGTAACTTTATTACATAGTTGGATCATATTAGGTTCAATTAATTTGGCAGCTATACAATATGTTGCAAACAACAGGTCCAAAGAGGCCAAATCATCTGCAGGTTAGGAGTGAGCCATATCATATCGTTCATGATAATACCGGTATAATATTATTTGTGTGTGATAAAAATGTATCATATGATGATATCATTGATATGGCACTGCTGAAAGCAAAAGTAATATTGCTATCAAAAACGATGAAAACGTTTGGATAGGGGTTTGGATATTAAAGGTTAGGTCTAAAACAAACCATAGTAACATGTTAGCAATATAAGCAGAAAATAATGGTAAAAGGGGGCAACACAACAAAGTTATTTCACCATATTTCACAAATTGGAGTACAAAGAGAGCCAGAAATCATGTGAGAAGAGTGCAACAGCTTATCTGATGTCCAAACAACCAGACTTAGGGATTTTATCAAATCATCAAAAATAGTTATCTCAAAACTACCCCTCAATATTGTGACATTATTTTAAGGAAAAATCACCCACCCCTACTGCAGGTGCATTTATTTAAAACAGCTAAATGATTTCAACATATCGGGGAAAAGTCTTCATATTCGTGACAATATATCACAAAGCTGACGAACAGCATTGAGAAAAAGCAACAGCAATCACAAGCAGAGATGTGACAGACACAACAGACAATGACAAATAGTGCTTGCTGGCATGCGACCTAAAATGATCAAACTTTGTAGCTGTGTTTGCTATGGTAATTTATTAACTTTAAAATGTAAGTGATTTTTTAATGAAGTAATGATGGTATTTTAACAACTGTATAACATGATGTACCAACATTTCTGACAGGGCACATATAAATGAGGTTTTGGCTAGTGGCAAGTCATTATCAATTCCCCACCCTGTACTGTATGTAGAGGAGGAAAAGGTGAAGCATATAGTAACTGATATAGCAAGCTCTCATTACCATAGCTTCTCTTGTGGGAGTGGCATCTCATGCTGTATTAGATTATAGCTGCTCAGTCGAACAGTAACCGTTCCACCCTATTGTGCATTCACTTCATTTGTATGACAACTGCGTGAATTACCTAAATATCATCCCAAAGCATTCAGTTAAGACCTTCTGTCCACAACATGTTCAAAGTCAAGCAGCTGCTGGCACCCAGGTAGATGCCTCAGTTCTAGGTCTCTCAACCCTGACACAAACAGCCCCGGGCACTGGCTGGTTGCTGTGTCACAAGACTGGCAGGCAACCAGCCATGCTGTGGAGGGTGGGGCTCCAAAGAGTTTTATGAGTTGCAGTCTGGACACAGAGGCCTCTCGGAGACAAGCCACCTATTGATCCCTGTCTCAATGTGGCAGTGTAGGGACCAAGGTAATTTTCTCTTTCGTATCACATCTGTTTGAACGGTGCCACTAAGAGAAGACTACAGATGCATGGCTGTATGGATGCGAGTTTTATGTCATTTCTTCATCTTGACAATAATGAAAGCTGCAAAGTGTCCTAAAAGAAGCAGGTACTAGGCTTAGCTCCTGCTTTTCTAGGCTGAGCATATACGGTGCAAAATTGAGTGGGACACATATGCTTGACACAAAAGTCATGCGTTTGTCCTACTAACCTGAAGAAGCACTCATCTACTAACTTATTAATCTGACCGTGTTTGAGAGATCCTATGGGAATACCTCCATGGCCAAATGGGCCTGGCTCTGAAACTGACACTGGATCCATGACGCACACACATACACACTTAGTGAGCAGCTGTTTGGGGGAGCCCAACAAGAGACAAATTTAAATTTTCATGCCCTCTGGTTGCTGAAGCAGCATGGTTACCCTGTGAAACACTATATACACCAAGGCAGTCATAACAGCCATAGCCATCCAGCACAAAAACAGTTAGTAAGATCCATGTTAAAGATATTAAGGATATGAAAGATAGTTAAGATAGTAACACAAAACCTTTGAGAGAAGTAATAATCCAGAATACACGTTTCCCACCAGAAGGACAAACAAGTTAAACTGCCTGTTTTGTGAAACTATAAACTGAGACTCATAGTTCTTTGCTGCTCTACCCTCCATTGTGTAATCATATGCCTTTGCTATGTGTCACAGCAAAACAGTGTGCCAATAATCTCATTGCCACCAGGTCTTGCAACTTCAAGATGATAGTTCTATAACAAACCATTTTCCATAGACATTAAATGTGTCTACACATTAATGATCATTTAAGATAACAGTGAAAACATTTTTATCGATCTCATCCGTATTGTTTTTAAACGAGGCTACTGTGAAATGCTTACTACTGCCCATTTTGAATACTGTTGGAGATCTCTGTATGATAAGATGCAAATTGCAAGCCACACATTTTCATTTGGATAAACAAAATTCAAATGGTTCACAGAAAATCCAATGGCAATAACTCAGCGAACAAAGGCTTTTAAAATATTCTGCCTTGCTCTGTGCCAATGGAGACAGGATGTGAGTGGATTTATCTACTGGCTGTTTTGTGCACTGACCAATAGAGCCATTCAAGTGTTTACAACCCGGCTCCTATCATCTAATTACTTGCAAAGTGACAAAACTGTGTTTTTCTCATGATATTTTTCCTTTTACAAATCCTGCCAGTTTGGAATCTAAATTGCATAGGGAAGGATGCTACACCCAACTTAAAATGCTTGCCCGAGGTGCTCTCTGTGCTGCTGTATGCATCAATATGTTCCTTGAAGTGTTGAGGACTTGCATAATGAAGCCTGACAGTGCAACCTCACACACCCTCACAGAGACAGTGCATCGGGGTATGAAAATATTTTTCATCTTTGAGCCACAGTGCAGAACTGACAGGCATCTTTAATAAAATCATCCAGAGAGATACAATAATGCATAAACACATGGCTGATTATCTGCCACAGTGACGGACAAACCTACCAGCCATATTTAGTAGCATTAAGCTGGTAGTTCATTCTAATTGTCCACATTGCTACTGATGAACAGTCTTCTTTGTAAGGCAGTTGTTTGTGTGTCCCGCATTTCAAACATCACCCTGCACAGCCACTGGAAGGAATGAGTACAGGTGGGAGGGCTAGACGCAGTTCAGTTCCTACTACACAATACCTAGTTTCTTGAATTCCATCAACCTTGTAAAATTCCCACTTACTGCTGCGTGGGTTTCCAACAGGATATGGCTTTTTAACAACATAAACAGTCCCCATAGACCAAGTGCAGTAAAGAACATGTACCTCTGGTCATACTTTTCGTGTTGACTGTGTGTCCTGGTGTCTCAGCAAACAAAAGAGCCAACAAACACAGGAACCTGAATAATTCAAGGCAAAGTGTAACGCAACACTCTCTCACTCTCTCATCGTGGTGATGTTGGAAATGATGGCAAATAACCCCAGTCCTTGTTTCAAAACGAGCACGGAACACTGAACCCAATGACCAGCCAGCTCAAGCTGCAGTCACACTCATATCTGGCAGCAAGGTTTGGGAAGAAATGCCTTGCGCTGCTGATTTGACTCACTCGATCAAGTTAGCCACTTAACGTTAGCTCAATGAAACCAGTCGTGTTGGTTAGAGGTTAGGAAATACACGCGAGTGTTAACAATTAACTAACATTTTTCTCTAAGCTGGTGCTTTAATTAATGTTACATCACACATGCACCTTAAATAAAAACCGGGCTCAGATAATCTGGATCGTGACTGTCAGCTCTTGGAAACCTAGCTAATAAAATGGAAGTTAATTGTAAAAGGCAAAAACATAACAGATAAAAAGGGCAAATATAGAACTTGCTCTCCCATTCAGCACAACTTTAAAATGCAATGTTTAAACTGCACAGCTATACTTGACAGTCCATAAAGCTAATGTAATGTTCAGCAACCTGCTTGCCACAGCACATAGATGCAGATCAATGCTACTGATGATGGCTTGTCCTATATGTTGACTGAACCAGCTTTTATGGCAACGACTATTATTTGAAACAAAATATCAACGAACAATACACATGCTTACATAAACGCATTTGAGGCGTTCAAACGCATGAGGTTCATGCACCGTTTACACTGAGCCCAATAACTTTATTTTCACGCAACAGAGAATTTAATCACCTCTTTGGGAAACTGCCATACGTGTGCATGGATGCTCATTACAAAGAACTGTTAATTTTTCAGTAAGTAGACCGATCCGTGTCGTTTGGCTAGCAAGTGGCTACTACAAGCCTGGCTAATCAGCAGCTAACGTTAGCTAACGTTAACGCTAGTAGCTAGAGTATCCCTTCACTGCTTACCTTGGACGGCCTAGCAGATGTTGTTTTCATCGTCCCATTTAGTTTTCCAGCAAGTATCCACTTGTGAAGAGCACATACGATTCCAAGAGCAACGATTCCTAACTTTTTAACATCTCCATAGGTAGAACTAAGCGTAAAATCCCAAACCGGACCACCGACAAAGTAATTGCTCCACCACTTACAACAACAACGTCAACCGAATAATTGAACCCGCCCCCGCGAGGAGCCAGCCAATCAGAGACAAGAGTCTATTTCATTGAACTGTATGAGCACCAATGGTCATTCTAGGGGACTTTGACTGATGTTCCCCAATAGAGTAAACACCAAATGAGAACGACAGAGTACAAAACATTAGCTTGCCAATTGGCTGCAGAAAAACAAGTTGCCACGGGTTTTGTCCAAGTAGCCTATGAGTGTGGCTCCGAGTCCAGAGTGACAGGTGCTTTGGAGTTGACAAAATAGCTGGGGCGACACCATTGCCTGGGTGAGGTCATCTAGTATGATGTAAACCCTACGTCATTAGCAGTGTTAAAATACACAACAGGGCACACATTTACCTTTTAAAAAGTTTAATTTCCCCCAAGCAATATAAAATAAAACACTCCAGCACAATAAAATGCACATAACATTGAGCAAACCTAAACAACATTTTTGAGGGAATCATGAAAACCATAAACGTGGACTACCTAAAAGTTGGTGTTGAAAGTAAAATCTAGTTTTACTGACAGCTGAATGGATAGACTTCTGTTGCAGTGTACAGCAGCATAAGCAATTCACAGAAAAACTGAAAATATTGCCAATTTATTCTTTTGTTATTCATCAATTCCTTATCTTGGTATTTGAAAATGCACAACTAGATGCCATAACAACTGTTACACCAAAATATTGTACAAAAACTCTGTAATTAGCTTCTTATGAGAGGATTATAAACTGCCTGTTAAAGTGACAGACAACTCTTCTGGCCAATGACAACTGCCAAAATCAACGCCGCCTCCTGTCCGGACTTCTGCTGCGTCTCCGTCCACCAGTCCTGTGAAAAAACACACGTCAGATTAAAAAAGAAAATACAGTTAACAATGCAAACATTAAGGGCTGGGTGATACAAATAAATACTACAATAACATGATGAAATTCTACCAAAATTAGCATGTAACACAGTATGACAATACTTTACCAGTGAGTTACTGTCTGCACAGCCAAACACACACAGATAAACACACACCACCCTCACCTCCTCTTGTTCTTGGGGGGCCCTCTGACAAATCCCCAGTCAACACTGATAGGCTGGCCCATCAGGTCCTGACCGTTGAGCCCTTCCATGGCTGCCTGGGCCTCTTTGTATGTCTCATACTCCACCAGTGCATATCCCTAGGGACAGTTATCAGGACAACATGTGAATGTTTGGTAGCATTGTACAATTTAAATTAACAACACAGCAAAGAAAACAGGTCAACAGATTGCTCAATCTAATGGTATTCTTCAGGCTGACTATTGTAACGGCCCCGCTGAAATCACAGATCACTGAACAAACGCATTTTGAACTTTGCATAAAAGCTGTACAGCCTGTAATAAAAACAGACATTCTCTTGATTGATTGAAATTACTGTGGAGGAAGAGTTCAGGCCTAAGATGCTTTGTTCTTACTTCATACTCAAAACTATGCTGCCACCTTGTGGCTGGACAGCAAAAAAACACAATGGGTTGAAGGCCCAATTCCAATCTGGCCCCTACACTCTCAGAGTGCACTCTGCGTGGAGTCACATTCGCGGCAGTGAAGGGTCTCTTAATTAAAGGAGGAGAAGAAATGCACGGCAAGCTTTGGGACGTGCTCGCCGTTCTCAGACAGAAACAGGAACATTTGTCAGCATGGTGTCCAATCAACAACATTCAGATATTGTAACGGTAATTAAATCTAAAAGATACACTTATACACAACATTGACAAGATGTAGCCTAGGTGTATGGGCAATGACATGGCACATTTTTGGTAAATTTTTTCGTTTGCTATTCTTGATTCTGATTAGGTCCTTGGTTTTTTCCCCACATTCCCTGAACTTGCACAACACAGGCAATCAAGTCAAATATTTAAAATCTAGCCTTCTGTTATTTATACAAACTGCATGTGGAATAATACACCACACTTCTTTTGTGAAAAACTAGTATATACCGTTTTTTTCAGGACACGTCAGTGTGTTGACTGTTCTTTATAGAGCTTTTTCTGCTTGAACTATGCTCCCCACCATCTGACAGATCAAAAACAGATTTGCTTTCAAGAAGTCAGTAGTGTTGTGTGTTTGTGCTACTTATTGTTTCATGTGTTGCATTTATATTTGGCTTACATTGCAGCTTCTTGTCTTATTGATATGTGATTTTAAATAGTTTTCTTTATTCTTTTTGATTTTGTGTGACTAGTGACCACTTTATGGAAGCTAATGGGGATCCAATAATGCTTGCTCATGGTGGGATTTGTTGGGTCTCAGTAAATAATATTATAAAGAGTACGGTCTAGACCTGCTCTATAGGAAAAGTGCAATGACATAACTTCTGTTATAAATTGCCACTATATAAATAAAATTGAAATAAAAAAAATCAAATCAACAGTAGGCTATCATTTTCACGGCATGTTCGTTCCAAAATACAATGTAACCATAATTCTGTCACGTGCGCATGAAATTAGTCTATCAAATGTCTGTTTGAAGTAAGGCAATTTATTACTTATCCTTTGGAAATAACTGCACGGAACTCACATTAAAAAAAGGTATGTGGCGTTTCCTCCATAACGGACACAAAAGAGGTGGTGCACCTGAGAGGAGTGTGGTTTGTAAGGCTGCATCGATGCAGACTGTGTTCGTGGGCTTTATAACCTACTCCCACTTAAGAATTATTGGTTTGGAACGACACTTAATGTGGCGGACCCCCCACGTGAACATACAGAGTCAGAGTGGGTAGGGAGGGGGGTGTAGGGGCCGGATTGGAATTGCCATTGTGTCAATATTTGAAAACTTTAACTAGTCTTCCTTGGCATGTCAGTATCTTTTCCAATATATAGAGTTAAAATATGACAAATGTGATTTGTTTACCAACAGCCATTCCCAAGTTGTCAGGCCAACTGTATTTATATAGCCCAGTATCACCAATTTGCCACAAGGGGCTTTACAATCTGTACAGCACAGGACACTCTTTATCCTTAGACCCTCGAGTCAGATAAGGAAAAACTCCCCCTCAAAAAAAGAGGGGAAAGAAGAGCAACAGAGGAGGGATCCCACACCCAGGAGAGACATGCAATAGATGTGTCATGTGCACAGAATAGACACAACATATTAGTAAAATTACAATACAGACAATCAGGTTAACAAAATTATAGATAGATTGTAAACATATATGAAGAATATGGATCTGGGAGGAAGTCGTATTGACAACAAGGTTTACTTTTGTTTTCTGTGTAAAGCAGATCTTTGCTAGATCCATACAATAGGTCTGGTTTTGTACAGACAACAAATGACTCCATACACCATTCAGGAAGGATGAAAACCAAACATTTGTTATTGTAATGTGATATGTATTCCATAATTTAATAGGATATATGCAGCATTACCTCCTCTCCATAGGGAAAGAATTAATTTATCACTTTAGCAACAATTAGTGTAATTCAGAGACTAGGGCAGTTGTTCAGTTTTCTGGTTGAGTCAACATGACGTTTGGAGCTTCTCTCAGTGTAGTTCCAGCCAAAGCACAAAAGAAAAGCAAAAAAAAAAAAAAAAAAAAAAAAAAAAAAAAAAGACATTTGGCTCATTAGATGGCATTCTGTTCTGGCTTTGAACTTGACGTACATGGCTTTGTGGTGTCATCATAAATGGTCAAACAAATTAGTTGCGCTGCCAAGCCTTGCATAGTTGCAGGGTACTACTGACAGAGTACCTGTTTGTGCTCCAAACCACCTTTTTTGTTTTTTAGAAAACTAAACCTTATTGTTTCTTTCTTCTTCACACACTTTAAAAGTTAAATGCAAAAATCCATACAAGATTACCATTATATATCAGATGGACTCAATTGTTTTTATAATTAGTCAGGAAAGGCTCTTTTTTTCTAAGTACATTTTCAAATCAAGTTAACATGTTACCATGGTGACGGTGGCACGTGCAGATGCAGCAGCCAGTAGCTCCCTCAAACTTTGCAACATTTTGGTTTTAATTTAGTTTTTTTTTTCTTTATTGTAATAATTCTAAATTTGAAATATTTGTATATATGGTCTGTGTGTGTGGCGTGAAGGGGGTACCATGAACCATGAAATGGTATGTGTAGTGGTGGGCCTAATTGGCTTTATTACACTGCATCTTTTGCAGTGGGACTACTGCACACGTGTGTATTTGCAATGCTAAAATATTGGTTCAGTTCTACAAGAAATCGTATTACTTTAGATTAGAGCAATATCATATCCAATCAAAGATCTTCTGACCTGCATTTTTAAAATCAGCAGATCTGCACACACAAGTTAACATCCAAGTTGACCATCCATTGGATTGTTTGAAATATGAGGTGTACTTTGAATGCCTGATTATATTGTACAAATTACATTTGAAACCTATTAGAGGAAGCAATTGGCCCAGAAGCTGTGTCAATGAAAAATACAAAATAAACAGTAACAGGTGTGCATAGACTGAATGTGAACATCTCTTCCATGAAATGGAAACACTGAAAGCCACAAACAGGCTATTGATGCATGGTCATTTGTCTCACCTTGAGGTAGCCTGTTCTGCGGTCAAGGTTGAGATGCAGATTCTTGATTTCTCCAAATTCAGAAAACTTGTCATGGATGTCTTCCTCTGTGGCCTCTTCATGAACCCCTGTCACAAACAGGATCCAGCCCTCCACAGCTGCAACAAGACAAAGACAAGAAAAGGCATCGAGGGTCAAATAATAAACCAAGCAGCACTTTCAACTACGTAAACTAATAAGCCAAGTACAGTTATGATTACTAAAGCTCTCAATCCATGCAAGATATACATACAAGCATTGGTCTAACCAAAATAAAGCCTACTGCGCCCCTGTTTGTGCCTCTTTTATGTGAACATTATATTTGAGTCTCAGAACTAAGCTGCCATTTTAGCAAAAGCTATTTCCAGAATAATCAAAAACCATTCTAACCATCTGGATAAAAACATACGTCCACTGCACACACACAAAAAAAAAAAAAAAGATTTTAAATATATTTTCCAACCTGTTTCAAGCAGCTTTCTTTCAATATACTTTCATATAAATAAGGTGGGAGACAGGTTAAAAAATATTTTTTGTTGTACAATTGACAGAATATTTTTTTAATCTAGTTAATTGTTCATGTGCAGACAATTTTTAAAGAGTGGTTGAGAAATAAGCCAATAACTGGTGACAAGAGACAGATTTCAATCATTAGTTTTGTGAATTGTTGTGAGGTAACTAAATTCAAACAACAGAGAAGGTAGCAACTTGTTTAATCGCAGGCTTCCCACAGTCCTTGGGCAAGACACTGAACCCCAAATTGCTCCTTCGGTGTGTGAGTGCGTGTGAATGATTAGTTTCACTAGTTTCTTTGTACTGATGAGCAATTCTGCCATCAGTGTATGAATGTGTGTGGAGCGCTTTGAGTGGTCGGAAGACTAGAAAGGCGCTATACAAGTACAGTCCGTTTACCAAATATGCAGCTTAAACTTTATTATTAACTTTACTATTATTATTATTATTAGCTGACATTTAAATTAAATTACATCCTTAATATGCACTGCTACACTTACATCTCTGAGGGCCTGGCTCATCCCCGTCTTGTTCCACAGTATCATAGTCCTCTTTGATTCTGGACCTGGCTCCTTCCTCTGGAGACAGCAGCACAGAAAAATATTAAAACACTGCTGACAAGCCTAACAAACTGTATTAAAGGGTTTCAGCAGGAGATTACTTGAACAAATATCACACCAGTGGAAACTCACCTGAGCCAAAGCCTCGTCCTTTCCTCTTCTTGGCTTTCTCCTTCAACTTGTGGATGCTTTCTGGGGGAGGAAAGTTGAACAAGTCAAAATCTACGCATGCTGCTACATCTTTTACTGTGCTCCCATTGTTCGCAAGTTAAGCAACTAGCAAACTACTACTTTTATGTATTTAAACTGTGGATAGATGTTCTATTGTTAACGCTATAGTTACACAAAAATATGTTATATGTTATATAGGACTTGTAAGTTCTGAGCAGTTTTGTCAGTGTATCTTACTATTAGTTGATAGCTATAGGAGGGAAAGAGCTAGCGGCGGCTAATAACAGGCTAAGTGTGCTCCAAGTTATATCTTAAGATAATGTATACTAACCTGTTAAGCTACAGAACATATTTACAGAAACATTTTGTTAAAGGGACCTTTAGAGTTTGCAATAATCATGACCCAGCTAGCTTACAAAGAGCGTTTGAATGAACCACTAGTACGTTGTTAGCTAAATATTAGCTTGTTAGCATTTCTCAGGCCTGCTACCACGCAGTAAGCGTTTGTAGCATTTTCGGCTACGGCCATTTTGATGTAAACCTCAATTTTTACACATCATTTAAACGCCGGTGTTATGGGGCATCTACCAGTGGGCATAGGTATTATTATTACCATCACCATCCTCATCCATAGGAAAGTCCTCGCCTCCCGCTTCATGAAGGTCCAGTACGTCCGCCATGATGTCTGTGTGTGTGTGTGTATGCGGCTCACTGACGCAACGTGCGTACGTACTTACGCATATAGAGCCAACAGGTTGGCTGATGTTGCCAGGTTGCGTAGAATTAAGTAACTACAGTACATTTACTGCATAGTAAACTACAGTAAATCAAATGTATCTTGCTTTAGTTTCTCTTCTTACTATACCCCAACTACACAGTCAGCAGTCAAACTGAATACCTCCACAAGTTTATGAATTATGATGGATCGGATGTATTATTATGGATCAAGCTACCCAGCAGTATATAAAGTAGGCTAGTAGAAACATTAAAGTGATGTACATTAATGCATCACTAATTATAACCCAGTGATATAATATATATTATTCTGAAATGGGACATTCTGCATGAATGCCAGTTGGATAACTATGGACCACTAGGGTCTTGATGTCGCTGATACTTTTGTATGTTTTACTTCTAGACCAGCCACAGATTCTCATGGTTCCACATGTACCGTACCAAAAGTAATTCACATGACCAGCAGAGGGCTCTCATGCATCCAAGCAGGCTATTGGGCCATGTATTGAGACCTGAGGCTGCATGTTCTGGACGCTCAGGTAGAGAGAAGGACTGTCATTTGATCACCATCTGGTGGAGAGTTGGATCAAATGACAAAGGAGACTGACAGACAAAGCCTGGTAAACAGAAAACATGTAGTGAGGATGTGCTGGAAATGCCTTGTGAAAGACTGACATGAGTTTTAATTTCACCTCCAAATATGCTGCATGTGGAATCAGAACAGACTGATTAGTTAGTAATCTCTGCAGGAACAAAGTGCAAGAAATAGTACAGTAGATGTTGTTGGAGCGTCATGGTTGAGTATCATACAGATTTAGGGAACAGCAGCCATTAGCTGGAAGGGTAGATTTCAGCTTTAGAGGGATCACACTTCTCATTCTTCCTGAAAACCTTACCCGAAAGCCTTACTACTGCAGATTACTACATTGGACACTGGACACAATATATAGACCCTTTCGCCTTTCACAAAACTGAGGGGAGAAAGGAGTCTGTTAGTCCTGTCTACACCATGGCTGGGTATTGTTTGAAGATTTTCCATATCTGTGCCACCTGAGTTTTGTTACCAGTACCAAAGCAATACTTTTTTCAATTCCTTAGTTTGGGGGAACCTAAGAGGGTTTTGTTTGCAGTATTGGCATAAAGAATACTTGTTCAGGCTGGAAATGGGATGTGAAAAGGATGTGTCACATCTCATTTTCCAGAGGATACTGAGGATCAGCTGAGGTTGGGAGAGTTTGTTTGGTGGCATTAGAGAGACCTCTCAGGTGTTTGTAAGTAATGAATGAACAACGGGCCTGAGTGGACGGGATCAGTCTTGGTAATGAGTGAGGGTAAAATTAATTGTGACTCCTGATCAAGTGTACTGGCTGCAGTAACGCGGGAATAATAGCAGATTTGTTAGTGACAAGTTCATCTGTGGTCACAAGATTAAGGCAGTTAACGGCTGCTTGAAGTCACAGATTTAAATGGGCAAAAAGCAGCGCTCACTTTCCACTTAGCAATTTCATAAGACTGCTCTTACAATGTCTTACAACGCTGGCGGCTAGTGGCCAATGTCAGAGGGCCGCATCTCAAAGCTGACCAGAGGAATCCTTGGAGCTTATAGGGGAACCGGACCAGTGGGCTGCTGTGCTGCTTGCCCTGTTGCCTGGTTGCATTCCAAAACCACAATATAAGCAGAAACATGGATAGATTGATGAATAAAAGAAAAGTGTAACAGTGGTCAGAGAGAGACAATGGTTTGGTTTATGCTGAGATAGGAGCATTCTTGAGCAATTATTACAGTGTTGTACTTAAAGTAGGATCAGTAGAGGTATGTAAGATATGTCACATGGTGGTGCAGATAACCACATTAGTTTAAGATAATCTGACACCAAAGATAGCCATTAAAAAAAAATCTTTCTCATAAGTCTGCAGTTTGATACAATATTTCAAGTATTTCAATTTGCCTATCAGTATTCTTTAGTACAAAACTGTACTGTTACAGGCTGAAGTCAGTGTGATGCATGCTACGGAAAGATAATAGCTGACATGAACTTTAATCTTATGGATGTTGAACTAGTATGTAAGCATGACAATGTGCACATCACCTTCGTGGCAGAATATATTTCTTAATCTCTCTCTAAATCAATGTTCATTCTGAATGGATGCTCCATTGTATTTATCCACTTTAAAGTCACCATTTATCATTCAGTTATTTTAACCTCAATGCTCCTGTCAAACAAAGCAAACTGTCTTCAGCTATTTTAAGCTGTTGCACTGACATTTTCACTGTTCAAATATGCTTTGAAAGACAGAATCCAAGATGGCACACAAAGCATTCTTCAGCACTGACAGTGACAGCACAGCAGACTTGTAAACACTGCAAAGTTAACACAAGCAAAATCTTCTTAAAGACACTCTACAAAGCTTGTTATGTGACGTCTGCTAAATATATGAGATTTTCTTTGCAATCACTTTATTATACTCACTCTTCCCGAACAAGGAGCGTAGTACAAAATGAAGAGGTACAAAAACAGATAGATAAGTAGGTTGCCATAGTGACATTGCAGACACACAATGTCCAATGTGGCTTACAGCTGTAACAATGCAAAAGAGAAGAACAGAGCACACAATGATAAAACACAAAGCATATACTAAAAGGATTACACATAAAAAACACATGTATAAGAATTTTAACCATTTGATCATTTGTATAAACATTTGTTCAGTAACATAAATGTGGTGATTTTAGTAACAGACAAAAAGCCCCAGTATTATTACACACCCCATATGTTACATGTATCATCTACTGTATCTTCTGTGATAGCTTTTCAGGAGCTCATCTCAGCCTGCTGTAGATTGCACATACAGTATGGGGCAACTGCTGATAGGACTAAGTAGATTGGTGTCCAAGGGCAGCACAACTGAGTAACTAAGTAGACAAACGATGTATGAATTAACCCCTGCCATCACCAAAAAATAGAGCACATAAAAATAAACTCAGGGCTCATAAATGTCATACTGTATAATGTATTTAACTGAAAAGGAAATAACTCACACACAAAAACATTACATTGGCCAGAATGATTGACAAACATTAGTAGAAAATTAAATCTTTATGAAGCTGTTTGTCGAGTTGTGTTGCATACTCATTCATTTTGCACCTCAGTAAGACATCTTTTTGTGTTTTTCTTTCTTTCTGTTGATACATTAGTTAGTTAGTGTGTAAGTGTTTTATACCTGTGCAGTGGTGGGAGAAGTATTCAGATCTTGTACTTAAGTAAAAGCAGCAATGTCTCAAGGAAAAAATACTTAAATTTACTTAAATACAGAAGTATTAGCAGAAAAATGTAGTTAAAGTATGAAATGTAAAAGTACTCATAATGCAGGCAGAATGACCAATGTCAGTACTATATTTTATTACTGGATTACTTGTTATTACTGAGGCATTAAGTATTCATGTGTATGCGGCATTTTTTTGTTGTAGCTGATTGAAGTAAAGTTACATTCTACTACTTTATAATATACTGTTGGGTAGTTTATTTTATAACAATACACCATATTTTAAAAGATGATAATCTGTTTTGTATGAAAAAACCTTGATCTTCAAAGTAACCAGTAACTTCAGCTGTCAGTTAACTGTAGTGGAGTAAAAAGTACAATATTTCCCTCTGAAATGTAGTGGATTTGCTTTGATGCTACTCATTTAAGTAGCATCAAATTTAAATACTTGAGTAGAATACAAGTACCTCAAAATATATACTTCTTGTATGGTTCTTGAGTAAATGTACTTAAAAATAAGGTGAAGATTCATCAGGTCACAGCAGCCAACAGTTCATGATTAATCTTTCTCTCCACCTCACACACAAACAGAGTGGACTTTGTGTCTTTCTTGTGACAGCTTGTCAAAAGAAAGGCACAATGTTCAGCCAACTCAAAGATTGTGCTCCTCTTGTCAGGTCATTTCTTTATGTTGGAAGTGATTAAATTCTGATTAGCCATAAATTACTCATCCTCTGGAGCTATAAAAGCTTCTGGCTTTCTGTCAGAGGGCACAGTTAAGTCCAAGAACCCCAGGAGTTAAGGTATGTCTCTTGCTGCTTTAATTTGGTGTTTCTTATTCTTTGTATGGCTGTAGACAAAATGTATTCTTCATATATTTGAGGAAAACACACTGCCTATTACTTAAATGTATTACATTATCAGAAACTTCTGTGCTTGTAACTGCTTGCTACAGTTTGCCACCATTTTACTGAAATCTCTGCAACTTTCAGTGTTATCTGGCTAACGCGTTGACTTTCTCTAGGTTGGTCTTGTTCATCTGCAGCCATGAAATTCTCCCTTGTTGTCACTCTTGTCGTGCTGGCTGTTGCCCATGGTAAGATATAGTTTCACTGATAAAAAAAACTGTATTTGCTATGAGTAATTTATTTTTAAGATCACATATAGACTATAAAATATATAAACTTAAATGATGAATATCTGCTTCATTTTCTGCACATCAAAACCTTTTCTCTTTGACATTTCAACTAAACTTCAAAAAACTTGATTTTAACTTGACCACCGCACAGTTTAGAATAAGCATTTTAGAGTAGGTAAGATCTTTCTGAACCCACAGAGGACTATGCAAGTTTTGATTTTCAAAACCTGAAAATCAACCAAATTCAGAGGGTTTTAACACAACAGCTGAGTAATAGTGTTTATCAAATGGTCGTATTGAGTGTGCATGCCCACCCTTCAATCTGATGAACTGAAGTCCTGCAGTGTGTAAGTCTGAATTCAATTTAGTGGATTTAGATAAAGAACAGTGAATGTGTGTTCACAGGCACTGAGGCCGGGTCACTGGTGAAGCGTGATGTCCAGTCTGAGGTGGACAGGATCACCAAGATTATCAATGACATGTCCGCCAGCATCACCACCGCAACCCAGGACATGGTGGAGAAGGTGAAGGCTCTTGAGGTGACCAACACTGCCCAGTAAGTAACAACCAACAGAGAAATGTAGTTTCTTGTTCTTTCTTCATTATCTACTGCTTTAACTCCAACCTACACTAACTGCACTGCATTCAGTCTATCATGATTGTTTTATGGACAAAATAATATTGTTCTATCTTTTGGCGGGATGCAGTAACTTTGATTTAGTTTTGTTTGTAATTGTGGGGCTGTAGGAATTTAAACATACTGTTCTACTCAGTGTAAACGGCAGGTTGGACAGGGCATTCAGAGAAATGGTTCAAGCGTAAACTCTAAATGTAAATGGCCAGCGTTGGTTTTCAGTTAAGTGTTAACATGAATGTACGACAGCTGAATTGTTCTTAGAACAATATGGTCAAAATGGCACAAGTTCCAGAGAGGCTAATTTTCCCTCAGCTAATTTGACACAAATACTTACAAATATCACCACTTTAATTTGAACAAAGTCCATAAATTATTAGGCATTGATGACTCACTATCCAAATATGTTTCTTAAAAATTTATTTTATTGAAATTGAAACAAATCCTCCCAAATCATGTGTATTATACTTTTTTAAATTATTAAAGTTTTCTATCACTTCATATCTTTAGAATAGCGTAAAAAAAAAAATACTACAGGTCAAAGACTTGAAAATTGTTGAAATTGGTCCAAGAGAGAGAGCTGGGGGGGTCAGTGGGAGACAGCCGTGTTGTTTGAACTTGGAATGTGGTATGTCTCACTGTATTAATATTTTCCCACCAAAAATGTTGCTATGACACAGTTTAGAGTCTGGGGTGTTGGGATATGTAGTGTTTGTCTATATTCAGTCAGGAATAGGTTCTACTAGACAGTATCAAATAGATGTTGCAAATTCACAACTGTGGACTAGAAGAGAGGAAGAAGTAAGAATCAATTGTCAGGCAGTTTTAGTTAATTTTTATTTTTTAATTATTAAAATACAAGTCAGAGTCATCAGCAGTGATTAACAGAAGACTGTCACTTCCTCTACCTTCCACAGGACTTACATGGAGGACAGCAGGGCCCAGATCCAGCCTCTGGTTGAGAAGGTCCAGGCCGAGGCCGCCAAGCTGCAGGAGCAGGTCAAGCCCTTCATCGCCAACATTGAGGAACACATCAAGCCCTTGACCGACAACTTCAACACTCAGGTCAAGCCTCTGACCGACAACTTCCACGCCCAGGTCAAGCCTCTGACCGACATGATGGAGAAGCTCTTCCAGCAGGTGATGGACCAGACCAAGGCCCTGCTGCCCCCCCAGTAAAGCTTGCTGTTGGTTCGTTCCAGCTGCAGTAACACCCAAGCCGAGCTAGAGCTCACTTTTGGTTCTGCCCAAAATGCTTCACTGGTATTTGTCTGTCATACTTGTCTCTCTCGAATTCATCTGAGATGTGATGCTTGAATGTCATCAATAAAGGGGTTTGAAAGTAATTTTGAGCTGACTTATTCTTTATTTTGGCTTATGTGAGTAAAGCTATATTTGCATTCTGAGTACAGAGATTAATTTATGAAAAGCCAAAGGGCAAGTAATAAAGTTGAAATGAAATAAATTGTAGCAGAATCTGATGAGAGTTAATCATTGAAGTGGAAGTCGATATCAACATTACCTCTAACCTTTGGGTCATCTGTGTTTTCCATCATTTGTGGATCAATATTCTGAAGTAGGCAGTCAACTAGGTTGGAGTCCAGCTTACAGCGTGGATAACATCAGGGTGATGAGGTCAACCCAAATTCATGGATGTATTGACTTTAGGCCAATAGTTAACCTAATACACAATCAGAGCGATAAACATAACTAATCTGACTGTGTAAAGCTGAACAGGTCTTGATTTGTCTGTTTTTATCACAGCAACCTTATGTGGAAGAAAATAAAATCACATCCACAGGCATGTAAGAAAAAAGCAGATGAATTTGTATGTTTAATTTACCATTTAAACACAGTTTACGCCAAGTCAATCAATATCTAGTTTTATCCATTTTCTGTTAACAAAAGCGTTCCTAACAAACCTCGGCATGAGCAATTTACTTTAAACTGTTGGGAATAATAAAAGGTTAGATCATTATTATTTCTATTTGAAACACAGTTTAAAAAAATGTGATTGTGAGGTAAATTGTTTTGACAAATTACCTCACAACAAATTTGTGTTTCTTACCAGTCAGATTCCTCCACTTTTTGTGTGCTGCCATCTCATCCAGACAGAAGGGACAGAAAAAAAACGTCACTTACCACAAACCCCGCAGACATGAGCCAACTTCATTTAACTGAAATGATTAATTGACAGGTGAAATAAGTAAATCACTCTAAAAACAAACAAAATGGTTCGTTGAAGATCTGCAATGATATATCCAATTCCTTATCTATCAATAACTCAGCCAAAAGTGAACAATAATGTGGATTGGCAAAAGTATTTGCATGCTATTAAGAAATTAAATTTCTATCAGTCCGATCTGGACCAATGTTTTCACTGTGAAGTATAATTGAAAGGTTTAATATTTTTAAATATTTTTAACACATTTTTTTCACAATTGAGAATGACTTCCGGATGGGAGCCGAAACATCTTGATTCTGAAACAGTGTCCAGACGACTACGACTGAAACCTTTTCTATGATTTTTAAAGAGATGACTATTTTAAAAACTATGCCTTTAAAACTTTTATTCAAGATTTCCTCCCAAAATTGTATGACTTCTCCATAGAGATAAATCTCGATTTGACCCAGTGTAGTCTGCACGAAAGTTAAACATCAGGGTGTAATTTCTGCTCATTTTTCTTGGAAGGCATCTGGAGCACTTGATGTTTTTTATTCTGCAACTACCCAAAGGGAAATGAGAGCTCAGTGTCACATTTTGAGAGAAATTTTATAGACTTGGCTTGAGTTCAAGCTTGTGTCTCAAAGCAGTTAGGGAGACAATGACTTGTTGTCAGTTTAACCACAAAACAACAAAATCACTAGTCTTCCATGCTGCTATGGACCTACTCATCCAGGCAGTGAAGGCCATGAGATGTACCTTTTTTTTGTCAAATAACTGAGCAGCTTGTCTAAATCTTGTAAAACATTTTTCATGCCAACAACAAATGAACCAATTAAATCATTACTAGGAGTTAGAGTCAAGCTGACTAGAAACAGTTGAATATATATATTAGCTCTCTCAATGAAATGCATAGTAACTAAACAACAGAATTCTCTCTAGTGTTAACCTGTCACTGCGTAGTCCTTCCAGTTATGTTGCCAAGCTACGAGCCATACTCAAGGTGGCCTCCTTGAGCTAATGTATGATCCAAATCCTCCTGTGGAGATGAGGGAGGGCTAAAGGAGCTTTTGACAAAACCTCCATGGCCCTCCTTCAAACCAAACTTTCTTCCGTCCTCGGACGTCTCGGTTGAAGGCCGGAGCCTGTTTGTCACAGCAGAACTGGCAGTCCTGAGCGGCCTTCTCCTTGTGCTTGTAGAGATAAAATGAATCAGCTGGCAGCCTGTCAAGAAACTATCTGTAAAAATGCTGGCACTCATGCTCTAAAGAAACATACTTATCATTTCAATTACTGCAATTATCTCTGTGCGAGTACTTCATTATCTTTCATCTACCATTTTTAATATTTGAAAACATAAAGTCATCATCTTGTATCTGGACTTACTGGTTGAATATTTTGTTCCCTTTTGCCACTACATTGTATTAAACAAAGATATTTACACCTATATGTATATACTGTACCACCAGAAACACTAAAAGAACTCACAACATGCAGTTTCTCTACCTTGAAACATGGAACCAACAGTTTTGTGTGAACCTGCGGAGGGTTCAGTGTTTGAGATCCCGATGTTCTGGAGGACGAGGCCGGATGGATGAAGGTAGAGAGGCTTGAAGCAGGGCCAGGGGTTGGCATCAGGGTTATCTGCCAAAAGGACAAACTGTGTGATCCAAGGCCCAGTACAGCCGGTGACAACCCCACACACTGGAACAGAGAGAAAACAGCGTTCAGTGACTGTGGTGTGTTTTTATGTACTGACGTCAGTGTTAATCAGTTCAGTGTCAGTTTGATTCAGCTGTCAGTCAGCTATGCAATAAAGTAGGTGATGACAAAGAAAACTGCGAGCACATTAATATCCTTTCCACTTCAGAATCTTAAAGCTCTGCTGAAATAATATTAATATATTCACTCAGTTTTGAACAGCCAATCTTTTGTCTCTATAATGAGTAATAATATAAGTTTTTACTGATTAAAGGCTGTGGTCTTACGAGGTATTTATGTTTCACAACAGAATAATGTGAAATGTTGCAGTTAAAAGTAGAACTGTGGCGATTAGTTGATTGAAAGAAATTTAATCAAATTAAAGTATTTTGATAATTGATTAATTGTGTCAAACTGAATATTTTTGGGTTTTGGACTGTTGGTTTGACAAAACAAGACATTTGAAGATGTCACCTTGTGCTCTAGGATTTTTGCGATAGGCATTTCTGACTGTTTTCAATTTTTCTTTTTTGTAGACCAAGCGACTAATCAATTAATCGGGAAAATAATCATCAGATTAATTGATAATGGTACTTCCATTATCAATTAATCTGATGATTATTTTCTTCCCGATAATGGAAGTAATAGTAAGTTGCTGCCCCAGTTAAAAGAAATAGCAGAATATGAGAGACTGCAAGGAATATATGGTATTATAATTAAACAATACAAAAACACATGAAGCTGAGCTGTGAAGTGATCAATGGATTTTTTCTTTTCATTTCCCATCAGATTCAATTGATCACATATTGGAAGATGCTCCAGGAGGCTTCAAAAACTGATTATTTTACATGTGAAAGTAAAACATTTTGTCATTTCCCCCCCCACAAATGCAATAAACCAGCTCCCCCTGAGCTCTCCCAGCCCCCCAGCTGAAAACTACTGCATTCATTTAACATTTCTCCCACATGCATGTACTGTACTTAACTCCACATTGGCAATAAAGTCTACAGGTTCCAGGTAAGGTCTTTAAGTTGTCAATAATGATCAATAATTTAACATTAATAATAGTGTTTTGGACATCTGAAGTCAGCTTTTGAGGGAAGATGTACAGTCAGTTATTTCTCACTGGCACTTTGCCATTTTGTTAATGCTTTAGCTGGACACATATTACAGTGATGGACACATATTGCAGTGAACAAATTATACAGACACATTAGATGCTTGTTTTACATCAGAAAAGGCACTTTACCAAAACGTCACCCCAAATATTTGAAATATCACATGTTTATGTCATAAAATCATATACAACATGTTATGAGTATAGGAGATGGCTGATGGCAGTAGGATTGTCTTGTCGTTTTTAGACATGAGTGTTACTTGCATATTCAGCTTGTTCTTCAATTCTATCAGATAAAAGCATGTTTTCTTTCTTGTAACAGAACTGACAAAAAAATAAATCTAATCTTCACTCTTTTCTGTCGCTGCCTAAAGAAAAAGTGACTAATTATTGCTGCATTCACCTATCTGCACTTACGATTTACGTAAAATCTGTGTGAAACTGATTCCTAAATTAAATCCTGGAAATGAATGCAGAGGATGATGTGAGTATTTACTGAAACTTGATAGGATGTCGGCCAATAGTGCTGCCATCTCACCGGACCCTCTACACAGATAACCCTGTGTGTTTGTGTGTGTGCGTGTGTGTGTGTGTGGACTGCACAGACACATTGAAACCTGATCTGCAAGTGTGTGTGCATGCTTTTGCTTGTATTTGTGTGTGCATACATCTACAGTATGTCAGTGCGGTGTGTGCCAGTCTAATGTATGCATGTTGGTAGATAACCGCCTATTTGTGTGTGTTACTTTAATGAAAATCTATGTATTTTAAATGATGACATCTATGTGCAGTTTAAAGTTAAATGCGGCGACAGAATGGACCAGTTGCACAACTGAAAATCAATAAGAGAAAGCGGTTGACACTGGACAATGGCAAGATAGTCACGAAATATAGAGTAAAAAACGTTTGTTTGGATTAGCAGTACAAAATTGTTACAATAAACAGGACAAAAACAGTAAATATTCAAAAGGCAATACAAAGATTCTTGCTATGTATCAGTCAAAACAGTACAAAGATACATGATATAATGAGAATCACAGTGACTTATCTGATGGTAAAATTGCTGGCACTTACCATTTCTGAATTAGGCACCTGGGGTCATCCACAAGGGCGTTGATTGCAGGCGCACAAAAAAGAGCAATTTTCACCACACAAAGAGAAAGCGGAGTCTTTGTCAAAAAAATGAAACTTACAAAAAGGATGTTTAAAAAAATCTACATAGGCTCACAGAAAAGATGTTAAAATGCTTTTGTGGTTGAGAAAATGGAGGGGTTGAAGGGGGCCAATCTCTAACACCTAGCGTTAAAGACAACAAGAGTCGATGTTGGCCTTTGAGTGAAAAAAAAGACACAGTCTGTCTCCGATGGCCAGTGGAGAACACTGATAGATATGTTTTTGCTGGCATGGGTTATGTTTTTACTCAGAACTGACAGACAGACAGCCCCCATGCACACAGGTGCTATTCAAGGAAACTGTGTAAAAGTGACGTCACTGAGAAAAATCTAGCCCACAAACCTTTTCAGCATTCAAGTCCCGCCCACTACATGTTGCTCTTTTCATATTTTTCCCATTTTCTCCTTTTCTCTCTCTATGTATCCCCCCCCCCCCCCACTCTTCACTCTTTGTCTGCCTGTCTTTGTGGATTTCTATCTCTCTCTATCAGTTTTTCAGTCTATAAAGTGCATTTCAACAAACTACGAAGCCTTAAACACACATCTGCTGTAAACTCACAAAAACCCTTACAGACATCGCTCCAGCTCTTTATCTCTGTTTCAGTTCCTGTCTTTATCCCTCTCTCTGCCTCCATCTCTCTCTTTCTTACATACACACACACAAATATGCACACACGTACGCGGTATAGGTTGAATACGCTACACTATATAAATCACTCAGTGTTTGTTTTCATTTTGACATCACCAACTGAACGCACAATATGCTCTGAATGTCTTTACTTCGCCGCTGTTTGTGTGGCTTTTGCAAATGTACGCAGCTCCTGATGTAAAACCACCAAATGAAGCTTCTCCCAATTTTCATAGCCTTCCAATTTGGAGCACGGCCATCTCTCTCTCTCTAATGCTGAAACACCACTTTGTGAAATTACAGTACAATTTTGAAAAGTAGAAACAGGCAGCAGGCAATTCAGGTGCTCAGCCTCCACAACAATGGAGTGCTGGCCTTGGTGATGGTTGCTAGGCGATGGAGGAAATACAATGGCCTCCTCTGAAACCAAAGGCCCTTAAGTGGACTGACAGGAGTGAAAGCACACACACACACACACACACTCACAAAATAGAGCGATGCAAGGAAAAGGAGAGTGTAAGTGAAGCTGTGCACCTCTGTGTGTAGACACTCGACCGAAATATTGCAGTTGCTGTTTGGAACATGAGGAGGATTGGACTGAATAGGAGTGAATCTGTTTTTTTCTTTGGGAAGCACACACAAGAAACTAGCAAAAAAAGGCGGGCTAGTCCTGGATATGTGAAACACTATGTGCATGCATTGACTATATAAGCTGTTGCTACATGCCTGTTTTGGATAAATAAGTTGTGGGGTCTTTTTTGTTTCATAGACGGCTTGGGACAACCTGATAGTGGTAGATAATGTTTCAGACGGAGCAATGTATTGACCAATCACATGGTCTGCTTCTCCATCTGTCTGTTCATTTCTTCATCCATCCCTCCATCCTTACATACTGTATAACCATCTATCTGCTGCCATGTCTCATACACCCATCCATCCATCTGTCAATCCATCCAATCAACCGGCTAATGAAACAATATTGTAAACAGTGTCCCCGCTTCATGTCCATCTCTACATTTTAAACTTACACATGTGCTCACACAGTGAAAACAGCACATGCAGTAAAAATATAACTATATATAATATAACAAGATTTGGATAGGTATGTAGTTGTATGAAGTTTTTGAATCTGCAATCAATCAAATATTCAATCCTTGTGGTGATGCTGAAAAATATAAAGCTGGCTTTACAGTCCAACTGAAATCACACTTAGTCGTCCTTTTTTCAGTCAATAATAATTTTTTCATTGTCAATAGTCTTTTGTTATTATTAAAAGGAAGAAAAAAAGTGTTATAGGAAATTTGCCTCTCCACTGCTGGAGGGGCGTGTCAGTGTCTGTGTTTGATTGACAGCAGTCCCGGCAGGGGAACCAGAGACAAAGTAAACAAACTTGGCTATAGTTTACAAGTCATGGGCAGACAGTGTGTTATTTAGTAGTAGTATTGAAGAGTAAGAACCACACCACCATCTAAACTGACCGAAGTGACATTTGCAGGTACGTTTACATGCTGTTTAATGTGCTGTAGCTGACCAGCAAATTCAGCTATCTAGCCAGCAAACTGATGTTAGCAGTTCACTTTTCACAGGTGAAAGTTTGTTTGGTTGCTCGTTCAACAAGCAGGACAAGATATGTGTTCATGTTTGTAAGTAGCAGGCTGCTGTCTGGCTGTTAGTCAGTGTGACTGTCTGATGGTTTAAAATGAAGGGATTTTATTGACTGTATGGAAACAAGTTCTCCATCTACGTAGTTGGAGAACTAACAATATTCTGACAAAGATACGTGGCGCCATCATGAAACCATAAAATATAAAATACTAATTTCTCCCTTTTGGTCTCTGATTTAACATAGGACATGTGATTTATAGAGCAGATATGTATGATTTTCTTAAGCAACATTTATAAGAAAAACAATCACAAGTTCAGCAGCAAAATTAAGCCAAATTACAGAATGGTCTTGAAAACAGCATTAGTCCTCTGGGGATGACAATTGCCACTGTACTGTACTTTTGTACTGTTCTTTTGTAGCAGCCAAAGTGTACTTTGCCAGGAGGTGTTTGACTGATGGAAAATAATCATATATAATAATGAATACATTATGGTAACTTTTTTTTCTCTCTCATTCAATGGCCCTCTTGACAATCTGAAGCATTATTCTGTAGGATAAACTTGAGTACATCAGTGAAAATAACCTCATTAAATGTCTATTGTCTGGGGATATACCATTTTCAGTGAAATTAGCTGTATTAAGGCAACAAAGGGTGTATTCAAGAACGCAACAAGACCAATGGTAATGTCTTTATTTCTTTAACAATAGCCATCACAATTTGATGGTGCAGCTTGGATAATTAGAGCCTGGCCATGCCATAAACACTGTGCAATAAAATGAGTCGCCAGGCACACGCTGACCTTTTGAGACATTTCCAACAACCCTGAAAATACTAAGAAGGCCAGTATCTCTCTGAAGTACTCCCCTTCCCCTTCAATCTCATTTCCCCCCTACACATCTCCCTCGTCTGCTGGAAAGAAACTGAAGCACCACTTCAAGCCAGCGCTATTATTTGCTCCTTTCGGGGCCCGGCCCCTGAAGTACTGCACTCAGTTAGGACCTGTAATGTAGATTCCATTTCAGCTGCTATTAGGCCTCATCCGTTACAGCAGACCTGCCTGTTCATTGCACTCTCCATCCTCCATGCCTCACCTCCACATGTGGCCATCCAACCCCCACCCCTTCTGTTTTCGTTCTGCTATCCCTCCACTCATCCTCTCATTCCTCCTTGCTCCTCCACCCATCTGTCCCCCTATCCCATCCTGCTATCTCTCCACTCCAGCACTCATCTGACCACCCCGGTTTCTTCCTCCCTCCCCTCCCTCCATCCACTTCACTTCACTCCACTCCCATCCCCAGCCTTGCCCCCAGGGGAGCCCTGCAAACTGCTTATTCAACAATCGGCCGCCATAAAGATATGTAATGACATTTTCGAAGGCAAAGAGGCCTGTGTGGTTTTTAATTCATATTTAATGGCTGTCAGGGTAAATAGCCCACTATCCTAAATGGGGGACAGGCTGCTGCTCTTCCACTTAAGACTGAGAGCCGTCTGCATGTGGATATCTGCTGGCTGTCCAGAGCTGCTGCTGCTGCCTCTGTCTGTTTGTTCTCCTTTTGGAAAATTACTCTCAATACAAGACACAAGCTGATGGTGCCGCAGAGCGATGCTTGAGCATGAATTATCTTACAGCAAGAAGATAAAAGAAAAGCTTGTTTTTTATTGATATCCCACATCATGAGAAGAAATCTGACAGTTCAGTCATCCTTAAGCCATTAAAGCTACATCATGAGCAGTGGCGGAAGAAGTTTTTTTACTAATTGTATCGAAAGTAAAAGTACTCGTACTAGTACTAGTATACAGCAGAATGGCTCCTGTGAGGGTTATATTACTATATATTATGTCATTGAAAATTTGAATCTGTAAAGTAACTAGTAAATAGAGTTATCACATAAATCTAGTGGAGTAAAAAGTATAATACAACCCTCTGAAATGTAGCAGAGAAGTATAAGTATCAAATGGAAATACTCAAGTAAAGTACAAGTACCTCAAAATTATATTTAAGTACAGTACTTGAGTAAATGTACTACCACTGATCATATACATTGTGCCGTTTCACCCAAGAAATGATTCCAAAAAGTCTGTCAGGGACCACTCTGTGATTATTTGTTCACTTTCCCAAAATCGAGTGCAATTACCATGTGGCATAAAATAAACTTTAACTTAAACAATAAAAGTCATTATGTTGGCTTTAGTAGCTGCTCTTATTGACAAACAGTAAATAAGCAGATACTAGCAAAACTAATGAAACTCCCATCAGCCTCAGCTGTGCCTTGTGTTTATTGCTAATTAGCCATGCCAACATGTTAAACTAGATAGTGAACATGGTAAGCATTATACCTGCTAAACATCAGCATGTTAGCATTGCCACTGTGAGCATGTTGCCATGCTGGCTTTAGCATTTAGCTCAAAACACTGCTGCGCCTTAGTATAGTCTCCCAGAGCCGCCAGCATCTGTAGACTCTTAGTCTATTTGAATTTTTCCAGAAACAACTGACGAAAGCTCACATGTATTTTCCTGTCATTGCTCTACAGGCTTCTCTCTCACTGTGAGCTCAGTCGATGCCTGCCGCTAACCTCTGTCCAGACAGGAGCCCAGAGGTTTTAGAGGTTGGATTGTGTGTGGAGAGTTTCCCCTGACCGGCTGGAAAATGTGAGTGAGTGAGCATTGATCTCTTACCACTTAAGAGTTACTGTAGGTGATCAAGACAGCAAGACAGCAATGGAGACTGTTGTGGTGAAAATCATCTGGATGATATTGAAAATGTGTTTTGTTGGTAAATCTTCTCAGGATGAAAAAAAAAAACAAGAAGCAAGGTAACACTATACAGAGATGCAGTCTAAGAGCTGAGAAAAAATGTGGCATTCACTGGGTGATTTGTAATAATTACATAGTAGGCAGAAATTAAAACCTTGAGGGCCATTTATAATTTTAGACTGCACATTTGGTCTAATATTTGGCACAGCGGGGATTCTGCACAAATGCCTTTGAGTCTTTCATAATTAAGTGTCAGCCTGGCCATTTGGAATGACTTGAAAGTCAACAACTGAGAAGTGCTGCATTGTGCAATCAGATGTGATAATGCAATCATTCTCATGAAATAGCCATTGATTAAGTGTTTGTTAAAGTTAATTACAGAGAAAAAGACTCTCAGACGCCCAGTGAAATTTGCTCAGCCATCAAAAAATATCTCCAGAGGCATTGTTCTATATTAGGTATCCAAATGTAGACTATGGAAATGATGGCCATTAAACCACTTGTGTCCACCCCAGCCAATGGCTGACCAGTGCAACATGCAGCATCACCAGCAGCATTAAGTCATCGTCACGAAACTAAAGAGATGGGGGTTGGGCAAAGGAGGGTCATCACTACTACAAAATATTGATGCCCTGGCTGCCTTGTATCATTTTTTTCTGAGAGAGGTCCAGGCGCTGAAATGTAAATAAATCTATCAGGGCAAGGAGCTGGGGGCTCTAGTTACCACTCCTAACAATCAAGAGGCTTTTCATGCTGCCCTGGAGGGCCGTTCCTGTAACGCTAGCGTAATGGAGAGAGCCACAAATCATTCTCTCTCCTCCGCTCTCCCTCCCTCTGTCGCGCTCTCCTCCTCCTGAGTTTTTCTCCCTCTTGCACTCTGGTCTTTCTTCCTTTCTTTCTCTCCTTCCTTTTCTTGTCTATATTTTCTCTATCTCTTTCACTCACACATACACACACACCACTGCCCTCCATTTTTCTGTTCCCTCTTCAGCCTTCCCTCTTTCTAGTACCTTTCTTTTATTCCTAATGCTGTTCATCACAATCCCCTCATGCTTTCTGCTCTCCCACAGCTCTATCTTTATATTCTCACTCCTACTCTTCTACTTCTTCACAGCTCCCCAGTGCTCTTTAGTGAAGCTCACACTACAACAAATATATACTCACTACCACATTTATCAAGATCTCCAACATCATGTCATTTTAAGATCATTTCCGTGTCAGAAAACCACCTATCAACATGTCATATGTGTAAGAATATAGGTTCAATGCTGGCCGAGGAAGAGCTCAAAATGTGTTGTATACCTATCTGTATATTTCATCCCCTTATGTTCAACATTTGCTCTCTAAGGTCCTTCCAACTTTCTTTATATTCATGTCAAGAAGTCCTCCACATTAAAGTACAAATTACATTGTTTGTAACCATCCTTCAGAAATACACAAAGAGGTGTTATCAAGGTATGACACCCATATCAGCAGGATGATGTCATGTGTCTGTGCCTTCCAAAACCGTTACAAGTCACCTCTGCAAAAATAAAAAAACCCTTTAAAGGGGAAAAAATAGAAGAAACCTCAGGAAGAGCAACAGAGCAGGGATCCCTCTCCCAGGACAGACAGACGTGCAATAGATGTCGTGTGTACAGAATAGACCAACATAGCAAAATTACAATCTGGACAAGGACAAAATTATAGATAGATTGTAAACATATATGAAGAATGATCCAGGGGGACGTTGGACAACTTCCAGGTGCTGCCAAAGATGATCACCACACACATGACCTAATAAAAAGAGATCAAATGCAAGCATTTGATAATAAAGCCATGCTTGCGGTAGACAACAGATTATAGTTCTTCATCCCAAAATTCTTATTGGTCAATTGCAGGAATACAGCAGATTTTTGTCATTGTTAAATAAGAAACTTAAAATAATGTAGAAATGTAGAAAATGTCTACATACAGTATACAGTATGATTTGCAAATAAGTAGAGGGCCGATTTAGTTGATCATCTATCAGCTCAACCCTCATGCCACAATATTTCAGTATCAGCTGTTTGTGTTGTACTGTTTACCCCACACTACTCTTTTGTGGTGGAGAAATGGATTTGCTTTTAAAGACAGCATGCTCTTTTGAAAAAATTTCAGGAGACTGGGCTGAAATAGTACATGTAAGTGAGGAGGTTTTGTTCAGAGGAGAGAAAGGAGGTTTTTCGCAACCACTGAGTCACTGGTATTGATCGACAACCTTACAAAGCCCCTGCACACATCTTGTCATAATTAGGGCACTAAAAGTCTTACTTACTGCACATTTAAGCATCATGAAGATGACATATAGGTGTTGGACGTGGATGCCATCTTATTTCCATCTTATTTCCAGCCTTCACACAAATCATCTACATCTGTAGCTGCTCCTTGTTGAGTGATGATGCTATCTTCTTCCCCTGATCAATGAGGGCCAGAGCCTGTCATTGATCTGTCTGGCTGAGGTTCTGGGACTTGGCCTGTTCTGTTCTGACCCACAGAAGCCGGCCGGTCATGGCCACAGTTTGGACTGATACCGCCAGAGGTTAATATGCACGGGGTAAGCATGCAAAGTGACACCAGGAGAGATAATATCGCTGCTACATGATTTTTCTGAAGATCAATAGATGGGGAAGCAGAGTTAGAGGCTTTAGTCACGGTCATTCTAGCAAATATTTGTTCTGTTACTTGAATCAACAATGAATGAAGTGCAACATTTATTGTAATTTCAATGCATTAATTATCTTTTAGGATTTTTTTCTTACAATGCCAGCTTTTCATTCAAAGCTGATCAACCGAGTGATTTTGTCGTCTTGATCAATAAGCTGAAGGATATGATTACAGTAGTGAGCTCCTGCCCTGGGTAACAATTTCATCCTCATACAGTGCGTCAGAGCGTTTTTCTCCTTTCTCCACTTGCTGCGTGGTAGGGTAACTAAATCCCCTTTCAGACATGCACCCCTTTACGTTAAGCTGACGGCGATTTAACATGTCGGTCTGGTGTCTGAATATGCACCCTGCTACTTTTACGTAAAAGTCACGAGCTGGGACCTGGTAACATTTCTGTATGACTTTCAACACGGCACAAGTCTGAACTGAATGCTCTCAGATTAACATAAAGGCTGCAGCAGCACAAGGTAAAATATGCAGAAAGAGAGAGAAACGCACGTCTTGTACTGCCTTCTAAGATCACTGTAATAAATGTATTATCTCAGTCACCATCTCTTATGCACAAAATCAGTTAAATGAACTAAGAAACACTGTGAAAGAGCCCATTTTTGGGCCATCGATCTTCTCATACTATATGAGTCTACAAAAAACGTTTTTCCCATTGCGGTGCGACTGAGCCAAAATAGGTTAAAAGACCCTCTTACAATAATAAAGTATAATAATGTATTTCAAAGCAGATTTCGTTATCAAATTACATTAAAGGATTAAACTGATGTGAAAATGTGTCAGTAGTTTCACTGTTAGAAGCGGGGGCGAGCGTCCCTCACGCTCATGATCGTGATTAATAAGGCTTCAACTGCAAAATAGGTTTTAAAATCCAATGATGATACAGCCTGTGAGAGAACAGAAAACACTCTTCTTCCTCACCATCATACCTTTTTTAACTCACTGCTCTATCTCTCTTTCTCATAAAAGTCAACTATGTCTGAATGATAAAATGCCATCACTTAACTCTATAACAGATATTAAATTATATTAAATATATAGTATTCCTGGTTTGAAAAGGGATTAAATCTCATCTCTGTTCCTCAAGTGTGATTTCCCACTTAGATATCAAGCTGCCAGGTGGATTAGTTAGTGATGGTCTGGAAAAATGGTTGATGGGAAGCCAAAGAATCAGCACTACTAACACACAAGCTAAACGTTGTGATTTATGATAAAATTGGTAACAAAATAATACTCTATCTGTATATTTTAAATGGCATCTTCATTTACAGATTTAGTTATTTGATTAAAATTTTTCCAAAATATGTCATACCAGTATTTCTGTGAGCATCCCCTATTGAAGATGCCGAACAGTATGATGCATTATTCCTTAAAGTTTTATCAAAGCTGGACAATTGGTTGAGGATTATTTGGCCTATGAAAATCTTGAAAGTTTTTACTTCTACACATGCAATACTTTACATAACCACTTCTGAATAGTGATCTAATGATTGAATCCACTTACTTTCTGGGATGTTTCAGGTATATGTTCAAACACTATATACATGACATAAAATACACAGAATGGACTAAAGAAAGCTGAGAGTTGAGATATCACATGTGACAGGCAGGGGACAGTGGCTCTCCAGGTTGAGGGCAGGATCTCGTGGTTGGCCTCTGTCCAAACCACTTGACAGCACCTTGTACCACCACTCTGCTGGTCAATGACCAGCTGGTTTGGAAATGAGCATCTCTTATTGCATGACACAGCCTGACATCCTGAGCCTTACATTTCACCTTACTGTTTGTGTGAAGTTTGTGAGCGTGGGATTTAATATTTGTGTTTCCATGTGTGTTCTGATACCTTACCCATCAAGGCCAATGTGGAACTTTCTGACACAGAAACCATTCACCATCAATTTACTGTAATTACTGCCAGGCCTCTGGTGGGCCACCTCTCCCAGCCTAGTGACCGATCCCCATCCATCCTGCCAAAATGGCAGCTTTATAGCCTCTTTCCAGGACCGTCCTCGGTCGGCCAATGGGATGGGGCAAGTCTCTGCCTGAATAGGGGGCAAACAAAGGGATACATCTGGTTGATAAATTAAGATGTTGCCCAAGGGTTTGTTGGTTGTGTTCTTGGTCAGTACACTCACTAATTAAATCATTATTCAGTAGTCATTCATGCTGCTCAGGGTCTGTCTCTCTCCACTTACCCTAGTCAGGATATTGCTAATTAGGTGCTGATAAGGGTGTTTAACAGCTGTTTTCAGTTGTCTGTGGATTGTAAATAAATGTGTTATTGCAAAATAAGTCCAAAAGTACAAAATAACACACTCACTTATGGCAGACCACAGAATTGCCCTCAGTTTTCTTGCTGTTTTCAGTCTTTTTTGGAAAACATAATTGCTAAACATCAGTATGTTAGCATGCTGATGTTACGACTGATGCAAATGCTACAAAATTTCATGTCAAATTTTATTCATTGAATAAAATGCAGTTGTGACAATAACTGCCTCGTGCTCTTCATCATTATTACCAACATCATCTTCTGCTCCCTATTCTCACCCATCATACACACACACAACCACACACAACCATACACACACACACACACACACACACACACACAGTGCAGCTCTTTCCAAGTCACACAGAAACCTGCAGCATGAAGCACCAGGGTCCAGCAACCTGACTCCTCCTAGTGCCTCTAACAGCTGATCTGACATTCTGATCATAGAGCAACAGCCTATCATGCCAAGTCGACACTCAGCACTCGTCTCCCAGCAGTCTCTTCACACAACAGGTCGACCAACAAGTGACAGAATGAAATACAGGGAATCTGCTCAGACACATTTGTGGTTTTAATGCAGTACAAATGAACAAGCGGTGTAATGCTTTGTACTGATAGTTACTCTTGTTAAAATGATGAATTGCACAAAAAAAACAATAATTAATTACATTTTCAAGGGATAGCATGAAATTTAAAAGCACTGATGAACAGAAATGCATATCACCATCCCCATATTTTAGAGATATTAAATTATGGACTTCAAACAATTATTAACATTAATGTATTATTTATAAATAATATATTGTTGAAATATATAAATATAAAAAGCTTAAAGCAGTTCTCTGTAACTTGCAAGAGTCAATGTTCTGAATGTGGTATGTCATTAGAGAATAAAAGGGCAAGGTTTTTGTCATTTTTCTTTTTCAATTTTAAAACCACCTTTGGCTCACTTTTTACCCCAGATACTTATCTATGTCCTTTATATCGAGTATTTCCTGATGCCAGTATTTTACAGCTGTCCAATGTATGTGCAGCCTACAGTAAACCTACATTACGAACTGACCAAAAATGTTAAGTCAAGGTCAACTTTCTAACTTCTGTATTTCTGGAACTTTCAACTGCATATAACAGTCTTCGGTGGCAGATGGAGTTTGCTTGGTACTCCAGAAAAAGCTAAAGTGTTGACAAGTTTCAAATCACATGCTGTAGCTCCTGATGGTAAAACAGTATCATCTGTCACCCAAACTATATCTAAAAGCTGATTTGACCTGTTGCACTACCATTAACAAGAAGCACCATTCAGTAACGTTATGTGACGTTACAGGTTCTGTGAAGAAACAGATTTAAGGACTAAATTCAGCCACAATCCAATGAAAATTAGACAAGAAATGGCAACAAAACAGCTGGATCAAACTACCAAAACATACAGGCAGCATTTATCTTAAGGTAATGGAATGTAATGAATTAGTACAGGATTAATGTTGGCACTCAACCATCTAAATCTTTGTCTAGATGTTCGCTAATGAAATATCACTACGTTATCTGACTTTTAGCTGCTCATCTCAGACGAGCAAACAGTATTCTAGTGAACAAGTGAGTGAATCAGCTTCCGTATGATTTGCTGCTCTGTAGTGGAGAGAACATGGTACCGAAGCTGCGGTGATGTTAGGTGAACAGGAACGACAGAGCGTTTGGAAATGACAGCTGGATTTATTGAGAAGAGTCAATCTGTTGCATTACTGGAGAGCAGAGTGACATAGGCACTGTGTGCAGGTAAACAGTGCCTTTTCCACCTACCTCACGATAGACCACACCTGTAACCATGGTGACTGTACACACAACAAATATTGCGACAGCTGTAGCCTCAAAATGCTTTGAAGGCATAAATATTAAAATTGCATGACTAAAATTTGACTAAATTGTCTTGTTTTTGTTGACTAAAACTAACAAAAATCAAATGACTAAAGTTTGACCAAAACTTATGTACATGTTTGTAAAACTCTAAATCAAAAGCAGGTGCCAAAATTACACTGTTTTAATAAGTAAAAAGTAATAAGTACAAAGGAAAAGAATCAACCAACATAAGCCAAATCCAGAAGTTTTTTTGTTTTGTTTTTTTACAATTATATTCAAGCAGATCCAGTTTTTAAGAGTGTGTCCATGACTTTAAGAGAGTTACTGTATTTTATTTATTATTTTGTAGTATCCTAGGAAGGTTCAGAGATGGCATTTCTTCATTTCAACATGAACACGATATTTAAGTTCAAATGCAGTTTCTCAACTAAGAGCAGCACTTTGGAGGCAAAATGCACTTGAGAAATGTTGCTAAAAGAGAGGCAAACAGACTATATAATTTTAACCCAATGCAGCTAATGTTGCTTTGCTCACTGATACATGCTGACATATCATTAACTGTAACTAACACACAAAAGACTGCAAATGGAGTCTTATATAAAATAAAGGGATTGCTGCAAGTATCTCTGTGGGTTGAAAGCAACATAATGGACTCAAAAACTGGAGGCACGACAGGATGCCATTCAATGTGAATTGAACCTCAAACATAATGTACACCATGACTCAAAAACTCAAAAGGTGGCCAGTGGGACAACGTGGGGAAGTTGAGAAATGTTGAACTTTTTGTAAATGTCCTCTGAGGCTCAGGAGAGCAACGTTGTCAGCTCAGCCAGGATATACAGTATTTCACTTCCTCATTAAAAGCTTGTTAAAAGACAGTGAAAGCCACAGAAACAATCATTATATGATTACCGTAAAACTTCAATTAATAGCCCTGGCTTTTATTTGCTTCAATCACTGAACTCAACCTGCCTATATGTAAATGAATGAATTATACTTTGGTGCTCTTAGTTTCAGTAAAATTAACTGAACGGTTGAATTGTGGAGAATCTAACCAATCTAACGATATAAACATAAACATTTATATTTGTATGTGCGAGCTAAGCAGCTTAGAGCTCAAGCAGGAGACTGCGGTGAGGTTTAAGAGGTTTTAAACATCCAGAGAACTTATGTAAAAACCAGACCCGGCGTCTAATTGAGACCTTCGTTTATTTGTCAAAACTAATTGGGGCTCAGCTTTTAATTGAAGTTTTACGGTACTATTGCAAATGAGTGGCTGCTGAGCTGTTAACCTTACAATATAAACAGGGCTTGTATAGGTTAGGTTTACTGTTTACTGAATTGAATGTACAGCTTGGACTAGCAACACACTGAACATACTACTGAACTAAAGAAAGTAAGAATCAGTGCTGAACGTCATGACGGTATGAACGACGAATACTTATTGATGTACGAACTGAAGTGCATTTGAACAGGGATGCAATTGCTTAGCTTAAAAAAAGTGAACAAATTACATAGTGCTATGAATCTTTGAACTGAACAAAATTATTCGAATCAGCAAAGTGATTCATAATTTACACAAGTGTGGTCTGGTGTACTTGTGACCACACCCAGCTGTGATGTAGAGTTGCACTAATGTGAAGTGGTGTAGTACACACGGAGTTCAGGGAATCTCCACATAACTACAACCACTCAGATGTATTAATGATGGTTGGTATTGTTGGTATTACTCTTTAAAGAGCAAATTTACACCCACTTTTAACTTAGACACGCCCCCTTCACAAATTCAAAAATGCATTCAAACCCTCTCCCCCTGAGCCTCCACCTTCACTGAGTACATCTACATTAAGAGATCTAATTTTCAAAACTGAACAATATAAAAACAGCTAAATCTCTTTCTTCGCCCTCTTTTCAGTTGGCAAACAACAAAACTACGTATAGTGGGACAGACAGTCTAGCTGACCAAATCATTATTTTATGGTTGCAACGTTGTCTGACGATAACAACAAGTTAATGACAACAGCTGTAATGTATCATGGGCTATACTGATGTTTAAAAATGTGTGAACATAGAACGAGTTAGGTGACAGAAAGTTGTCTTCTTAACTTTGCTGCCAAACAGCCCCCGCCTGAGGCTGCAGACACAGCTGGTTACTCTGCTGAATAACAGAATGTTACACCTGTGTTCAGTATCCTGCTGCTCTCTGTGGTCACCTATACTGTGTACAATATAGTTGCTGTCATTTACACACTTCTATTTCTGTTGTCAGACAACTGAGAGTATGAAATAGTTATTTAATCCTGCCCCATAAATACTACCTGTTAGACAGTAGTCATTCCCAAGCTGCAAAATCAATATAAATCCAGGTTAATGACAACAGCTCTGCTGTGTATTCAGCTCTATGTAAAATGAACGATCACAAAGAAAGTTAAAGGAAACTAGAGGTTGTCTTCTTAACTTTACTGGCACACAGCCCCCGACCCTCACTGGGCTGGTTTACGTCACTGTTTTGGAAAATCTCTGTTTTTCCCATACACACTGCAACACCAAGCCGATGTTTTAAGATTTATACACTCTGGAGGGTGTTTTGGAAAAGCTCAATTTTGAGGGGAGAAAAACGCAGTTTCTGTCTAGACAGAGGGCTGAAATGGAGAGAAAAAGATGTGTTTACGCATGTAACCGGCTTAATGTGGAAATGACGGTGTAAATTTGTTCCCAAATTATCCTTGGGGGGGTTGGGGTTGGAACGCGACATCGTTTTGGGCCGTGGTGTACCAGGGAACATCATAGATTTTTAAAAACTTTTTGGGGGTCTAGAGGATAGAATCTGTCAATTACTGCACCTCTGCTAATAGAACTGGGGTTACAGTGGTTCATGTTTGTTGTTTCCTGGTATACAGGAAGTGATTCACCAGGAAATACTAATCAGACTCAGTGATTAGAACACCAAAAGCTTTTTTTGGCTGGGCTAAATCATTGTTGTATAAATGCTGAAAGCAGTGAGTCAAAGTTACCGTGACATTAGTTGATGAAAATGTTGTAGAAAAACACATTACACTTACAGTACACATCACCAATTATTGGGCTTTTTTCTTGTTAAAGTGTAAATGAGCTAATGGACAGTAACCAAAGAGACATGTTCTAACAGTAACATCACACATATAATGTGGATGTTTTAAGAATAACTCAGAAATGCTGCCAATCACCTCAGAGGGCTGTTGTTTTTCTCCATCAGTTGGATCTGCTGTGCTTGATGTTATGCTGTATTTGTGTTTTACACTAATAACTCGTGGCATCACAGAATGAGAGCGGTACACAATTATAATGTTCCCACTGTGTATTTCACTGGATTATTGACTTTCCCCAGAGCTGCAGAAAGCATATTCCATAAACCTCAGTGGATGTAGAACATGTATGAGTCACAAAATGCTTCCAATGTTAATAATAGTACAAACAGTTCTCGCAGTTCTGGGAAGTTTGTGTGTGTGTGTGTGTGGTGGTCATAAAAATTATTATAACCAGATGAATCATCTGGACCTCACTTTGCGTATGTGTGTGGTGTCTGATTCTGGCTCAATAATAAAATAAAACTGATAAAAAACATGAACATTTATAGTAATCTATATCTCATCTCTATTCTATCTATGTAATATAGACAGAAACATAGGGCAGAAACAGTTCTCTATAGTTTACTTTGTCATCTCTTAGCAGTAATACTGAATTGCTCTTTGCTCCCTCAGGGTGAACTGCAATGCATGAGATGAATTGAGGCGTTATGGTCATGTATTGTGAATAAAGTGGCACTTTACTCTCATTTTTCAATTAGGATAATGGAGAGCAGCTCTTTATAAACATGGATATGAGCTGGAGATGTGGCTGCTGGGAGGGGGAGACAGAGCGAGAGAGCGACAGTCAAACAGAGAGAGACGAAAAAGGAAGAACATATACAATCGGTTATCTTTTATTCTTACATTCTTAGTTTTTATCCATGTATTTAACTTACACTAGGCATTTTTTGAACAAATCAGCCTTTAATGATAAGGTGGGGCAGCAACAGAGAAAAATGCCCCATCCCTTTTATTTTGAAAAATTGGTCTCTCTGATATGGGCACCAATGGAAAATCTTATTTTCCTACAAGAAATTATAAAATAAAAACATAATAACACTATGAAAACTTTCTCCAGAACAACAGGGAGTCAGTTGGATTCCGCGATAATGTTTCTATCCTTTAATTTGAGCTCAGATTTTTGAATTTGAATTTGTTGTTTTTATTTTGAATATTGAGTGGGTGAAAACTGGATCTAAACTTAAGAAAATTTTAAAAAATCTGGTAAAATTCACCCTTTTAGCGCACATTGTATCTGTAATTTAACAATTTATTTCTTAAACGAAAAACTGAACACATAATCAGCCGCTCGTTTGTCGTTTCTCCTCTTTCTTTCTTTTTTTTTACCAAAAGCTTTTTTGTAGCTGTCAACATCACAAGAAGACCTTGTTTACTATAACTCTGGTGACTCAGCGACTTCTTGCAGCAGGAAACATAATTTTTGCATGAAGACATACAATCAGACTAAAAATCATTTTAAACTAATCTTTAAAAAAAAATCAAGTTGTTTTTAGGGAGGGTGAGTAAGAAAACACTGAGCTGAACCTTTAATATCAGCATCACAGAGACTGACATGACAATACAGGATGTTTCTGGGTTTTAGGAAAGCACGTTGTACACTTATTGAATTCTCTTTTACTATCCATTTATTTATATGTATCTCTTTTCATTGCCTGCCAGGTCTACTGCTCTTGACCTGTTATGGAGACTATTTCTGACGCTGGTGAGAAGGAACAATTGACAGTGAAGGTGTTGAATGTAGATTGCCAGTAAAGAGTAGGAAACATGGTGCTGCTGAGGAGCGGTATAGAGCCATACAGGGTGTCTTGTCTTTCTAACCAGGTCCTCGTATAAGGAGGCTGTACCTTATGAACTGCTGTCACTCAACCTTGGCATGCACCGAACGCTGAATGTGTTCAAGTGCAGCACTGATAGAGACAGACGGGCTGGTAGAAAGAGAAAGAGACAAAGAGAAAGAAAGGCAGACGTAGAGATGAGAAAGGAAAAGAGTAGATCTACATCCAAGGTAAGCTTTCAACAAGTCCTCCAAATTAAAAACAAAATATGTCATTTATAACTGCCCTCCTGAACGAGACATGTGAGTGTTTTCTGATCAGCAGGACAACATCATTTGTCTGTGCCTTCCAAAACTGTTACAAATAAATGTATTTTATGATGTGACACTGGTTAAGATTTGGTTATGTTCAGTCATAATTAAAATAAACTAACGCTGAAAGGGGAAGCAAACGGCGGTCTTCCATGTGAAAGTCTGACATTTTGTTGACCTGTCCAACCACCCCAACCTCTTCCGTCTGTGGACTTTGTGGCTTTATAATATTGTCAGACTATTTACCCCCGACAGACAACAGTTATAATTCCTACGGCCAGTATAAAGGTCTTTGTCACTTGAACAACTGATGCTGTCATATTTCTTGGGAGGACAATTTCTAAACTTTCCACAAAACCAAATCGCAACCAATCCTGCTGCAGTATACAAATGAAACATTGTTTTCAACCAACTCATGGAGCTAACGTTAGCTTAATTAGCTAGCCAGCTACAAAACCTGCTAGTTAGAGTTGTGATGTCAGACAACAAAAATAACAAAAACAGCTAGAAATGAGAAGCCTGCTTTTGTTTACGTCTGTGTGAAATGTACAGCCCGTTCTCTTCAATCGGCATACAAATAACACAACTTTACACTTTCAAATTGCGTGCAGTGCATAAGCTAAAGTCTAATTTTATGTGCAGGTGATACGCCAGTACCAGTGGACTTGTGCAGAGACAGTGTGTCATTTTACATGCAAATGTCAGGTGACGTTGTATAAAGAGCTACAAAGGGGTGCATGGATGGCTCAAACAAACACAGGACATTCATGTAAGAGACTGCTGTTCGTGTCCTGTGTGAAACCAGAAGACAACCTTGACTTATTTGGACTTATGTTACACGTTACGTAAGTTATGAAACATATTTAACATATGTTACATAAGTTAACTTACATAACGTATTTAACTAACATTTAAGTCACATGCTTCATGTACGTCATGATTTATTCACTAAGTCTGCATCCACGGCATTTTGTTTTTATCGATACTTTAAAAAAAAAAAACGTTTTTGCATTATTTTGATATTTTTTCAAATTTTCTGTTTCCACTTAGATTTCTTTATGAGGAAATGAAAATGCAAAAAAACAGGTAAATGGAAATGCACTTATTATAAACTGCACATGTGCTGTGTGAGAACGGAGAACTCGATTGGAACCCTAGCAACAACAATTAAGCAGGGCGAGGCTTAGCGTATGGTCATTTGAGTTGTCTTGGGGGCATTTTGTTGAGAGGAGAAAAAAGAAGGGATGGAGGAAGACAAACAAAAGAGGGACAGCAGCAACGGAGACAGATAGATGGCAAGAGGACAGAGAGAAAGAGAGGAGAGATGCTGTTGTCGTTCATTAGCTCCTGAGCTAAATACTGCTGTCTCGCCCCCCAGCTCCCACCACTGCTTCTCAGGTTTCTGCTCATCTGCATGAGCCTCTCGAAGGCCTCTGGTGTCCACAGCCCGGCTGCTAATGAGGGGCTGAGACGAGCCGATCCAGTTACACACACACATAAAACTTCAACCCCAGCCTACTCCAACCCATTGATTTTGGGTTTACCCCTGTGATCTGCCCACACACACCCACATGCACATTTACAATCAAAGATTGACTCACACTCGCACACACACACATAGATGTTTGTCTTTCTGTACTTGTGAGGACATATATTCCCAAGCCCCTTACCCTAACTCTAACCTAAACCTAATTCTAACCTGAACCTTAAAAACAAGTCTGAACCCTCAAACAGCCCTTTGAAGGTCTGTCCCAAAGTGAGGCCCGGCCAAAATGTCCTCACTTTCCAAAAATGTCCTCACTCCCATGGTCTAAAACTCAAATTGGTCCTCACAAAGATAGATGTTCAAGTATACATGTGATCCAGCCACAGATGCAAATAGAAAATAAGATGGGGAAGGCTTGGGTGCTGTAAAAACACAGACGGGGAGAAGTGATGAAGAATTTGAGATGGCTACACCCAACACCGTTGTTTTGCTTGGTGGTGTATTGATCAGGGAGGAGAGGATTTTGTCTGACGAGGAATTGGGGGCTGTGATGTCCAGATCTGTAGATAAAGACACTGTAGCATGCGATGGCTTACACAGAGTCCCCTCTCTGTATCTTGTTCCATCAGCTTGTACAGAATGGTACCTCATCTGACATGAGACAGAGGACCTGTGCTCCCATAGAACTCCTTGGATAGCGTATGGCGTTAACATGACCAGGGCTAGTCTCTCATTTTGGTTTTCTCAGGCCACCCACTCGTGCTAAAATCTCACTGTGAGTGTCTTGGTTATGACTGAGTTTTAGAGATGCAACATGCTCAAACTAAATAAACACAGCTATTTTATATAAGCTAATTATGTATTTTTCATTGATTTGGTATTACCTTGTTTTGATTTTGATTTGATAACTTAACACACAGCAAATATTGCAACAGCAAATACTTTGCGAGGGAGTAATGCTGCCCGAATCATGTTTTTATCAACATAATTAGGAAATGTTTTTAATGAATGAATTTTGAGTACTAAATGTATCTGCTAAACATTCACTGACTATGTATTTAATTTGTTTTCCTATATCTGATCTTGCAATACAACATATGATTAATTATGATTAATGGTTTTGCAATAATGTTTAGGCAACTCAAAGCACTTGGTTAAGGTTAGGTCATCATGTTGGATAAAGGGCCCTGTTTTCTTGTAAACAAAGTTATGTTTACATTCAGTGTTACCCACCAAAACGCAATGTGTATATCCTTGAGGAAAAAATGTGATGATGGCATTTACCTTCCTTATATATATAAAAAAAACAGGATGGAAAAATGGAAGCGAAACCCTTGACAGGCGAGGGAACTTCATTACCTTACATTTGCTCTTATTCTTAATATTTAATTGCTGAAAGCACTAAAAAAAGCTCAGTTCCTTGTTTCCATACATAATAATAAACAAATAAGAAGTACAAGGACCTCAGCCAAGTTGTCATAGAAATTGAAGAAATGCTTGTGTTTCTCTAAAACTGAAGTAAAACCAACATTTATATCAAATGGAGAACAGAAGATATTAACTGGAAACATACAGATTTAATCTTTTTTCCCATTTTCATTAGATGAAGTATGAAGACAGGATTTTCATATTTCACTGAAGTAAATCATATTGATTTGGAATGAGATGTACCTTATCCCTGGTGCAATTACTGAGTTGAGGAGGTCAAAGACCTACAGTATGGCAGTGGAGCGCCAAATAAAATTAAGTAAAAGTATTCTTGTTATATATATGTATATATATTATATATGTGATAATTTTTGTTATAGTTGAAATGTTTTACAAAAGAACACTAAGGACAACTAACATGACAGTAATGTACTTTTGGGTTTTTAGAAATAGAAAATTCTACCTCCTGTTGATCCGACTAAGGCTTCACTTCCCTTAAGAAAACAGAGAGAAGATGCTTTAAAACATTCAAAATATGAAATTACGTTATATTAAAGAGGTAGTCCAGTGATTTAGTTTTGCACCCCAGAAAGTTAGGGAACTCACAAAAATAGAGCTACAGAAGACATTATACAACTGTTTTCACAGGCGAGTAATACAACTTCGTGAAGTACAATGTGCAAAATCTTGGCAGGTGCTTGAACTGCTCATATGAGGCACTGACTGTTTCGCTGTTCGCATCATGAATCTGTGGCCTCATCTGTATTTTTAGTGTCAAGTCTTTCGTGTTTAGCATTTTTTTCTAAGTACTTCACTCACAATTGTTCAAAAAGTCCTTTCCTTAAAAAAATGGACATTTGAACCTTACAAATCCATGACAGCTGGGAAAACTCCATCTGCTGAAGAAGATGATGTTATATAATCGCAAGCTCCAGAACAGCTGCTAAATGGACCTTAAGATTAGATGAGGAATTTTGGAAGTGTATATGAAGTTTACACTGTGAACAACATCTGTGATCATCCACGTGAAAGGAATTATTTATTTCAAAATAAAAATAAAAATTCCTTTGACATTCATGGTTGTTGTTTTGGGCAACCAAAATCGTTTGGTTTAATTTTTTCACAAATATTTTGAAATTGTTTTAAAAAAAAATTTAAAGACCAACATATGTAACATAAGCCATCACATTCTATACACATAAGTAAATGTACAGCAAGTGAATGGCAGCCAGAAGCAACACAGCCTACATACAAACAAAGCACCTATGTGAATTTACCACTTATAGTCTAAAAGCCTTTACTTGTACTTGGTCCAAAAGAGCTTTTACTCACCTGCTCAGTCTCTTGTTACACGCCCTCTCTCTCTCTCTGTCCTCTCCCTCTCTCTTTTTCCGATGCTGGGCATACACACATGTGCTCTCGCTTCTCAGATACATATATTCCATACAAACTAACAGAAATGCACCCATTGGTTTTGATAGCTTTGCAAGTCTTTTCAAGGTTTTTTATTATGATTGATATGAAAGGGAATTCCTTGATAACTTTCTCCAGACCTTCTGGAGGCGTTAATATCAGTAAAGATATAATAGATCTTTTCTTTTATACTCAGAAATGAACTTTTATAACATAGTTGTCAAAAGATTGGAATGTTATTTTGAATACCTTATACAAACTTTATCCAAAAAGCTCTTGTCTTTAAAAGGTGCCTCCTTGATATTTGTCACTGAACAAGTTGCATTTATATATATTTTCCTTTAGACTTAGGAAAATAGAAGAAAGCAAAAGTTCAAGTTTACCTTCTGTACAGTAGACTATGTTGGTTAAAAAGCAGGTTGAAACACAGTTGGAGAGAAGCGGTCTCAATACTGCATTTGTCCATATGCTTAGATTAATTAAAAAAATTGGTTTAATACATTGGTGTTAAATCAAGAGTATAGCAACACTAGCAACTCTGTGAGGCTTAGTCACAGTGGTGCTAGCATCAGCATGCTAACATGTTCACAATGACTATGCTAACATGTTGATGTTTAACAGTTAATATTTACCCTCTTAGTTTAGGGTGTTAGCATGCTAATATTTACTAATTAGCACTGATGGGAATGTCATTAGTTTTGTAGGTATTTTGTCATAAACTTGTCAAAAGTATTGGACAAATAAAATGTTTGACCTCATGGTGGCACTAGAGGAAAAGTCAGGGGGTCAGCAAGGTCAGGACCATGAGTGCCTGTATTTCATGACAATCCATCCAAAAGTTGTTGACATATTCCTGTGTGGAACAGTGGACAAAGTGGTGGACTGACCGACCAACTGACAGACATTGCCACCCATAGAGCCACGCTGCTGCTAGCATGGTTAATTAGGCAAAATAGTTCTAAATCAGGTGGACACTGGAGTTTTTAGAAGACATCACTCAAACAGGAGGAAATCACATATTTGTTGGGGACTATTTTCAGCTGTGGATTAATACACATTTGGTGTCTAGTGAGTATTTACAGCAGGGGTGTATGTGGGATTGACTCAAAAGCTACAGTGCCCATTTTCATGGTAATGAAGGTACATGTGACCCAGTGCAACAGTGTGGCTCATTGATGTATTTTTCATAGTTTTTGGACAATGGAACAGGGGAATAAGTTATTTCAGGCTTTGTCTATGGCAATACTTCTTAGTGGGATGAATTCACTGTTGGTCTTGGTCTTTTCATGGGATTTGTTGCCTTATCCTTTTATATCAGTGCATGGATTGATATCATGAGGCTATGCATTGTGCACTTGCATGATTGTGCGTATATGCCAGAGAGATATAGAGAGGAAGTTGGGGACACATAGTGGAGATAACATGGTAACATAGTCAAGTATAACACAGGATGCAACAGCGACTGTGTCTGTTCTCTGTGAGTGGAGTCCTAACCAGTGTATTTATCTTTGACGTGACAGGGGGAGATTGTTTCAAAAGCCAAGTGTCGCAATTAACCCCTTCTATGACCATCAATCACCATAATGCATAAAAACAGTAATCGAATTAAATACCCAGAGAGAAATGAGGCCATTATTATCTGTCAAATGTCCACTCCTACCAAATGATGTGAGGTTGAAAATTGTCATATGGCTTGTAGAAAAATTGATTATGTGTAAATTAATTGTGTGGATTTAAATAAAGAGAAGGACAGACAGAAACTAGCATGTTTTGGCAAACTGGCAGTTATGTTTGAATAGGCTGCAGCACTTAGAAATCAGGAGACAAAAAACAGAATCATGTCATATACAGTAGTCTTTGCTAAAATACATGAACATTTTTTCCCCATAAAATGTTGTATAATTAAAACATAAAAGGTTGGAAAAATATCAGTTATAGTATGTTATGAAAAGTATTAGTATTAGTATTAGTTTAGTGATATTTTTCATCATGTAAGAATGGGTGATGTATTTTTCAGCTGGTGGATATCTCATTGAATAAAACTCTTCATATCATGTCTCATATTCATCTATTGTTTAGAACAGGCATATTTCAATGGAAGTTTTATTCTAGTTGTCAACTTTATAAAGTTAACATGGACCTTTGGAGGAAGCTGATGATGTGTGTGGGCGGTACATATAAACTACTTGATTGGTTATTGTTTTATCAGGGCTTATTGTGTGTCCCACCTGACTGCTGATTTATGACGGAGACTTCTTATAGCAAATGATTAACTGCAGTTTTCAAAGTTTTCCAGAAAATGAATAGAAATTCATCTAACTGAGTAAAACATAAACATAGGGTAACTAAATTCTTTCTTCCTGAGGGGGGTGTGAATGTCTGTACCAAATTTCATAGCAATCCATCAAATAGTTGTCGAGACATTTCACACAAAACCACAGCAACAGTTATGCAATCACCAAAGTCATTAAGGTTCATCCTCTGGGCACCATGAATATTTGTGCCATGGCAATCCATCCAATAGTTTTTTAAATAAATATATTTGACATGATTAGACTTGACTAAATAAGCACATTGCAACCTGCTTACATGATCTAATTTGCATATGTTTGTTTAGTGTGGTTATGCTGTATGTTGATAATTACACCTACCAGCAAATGCTTCCCATTGAGTGTTTCATCTTTTAACTGGTCTGCCTGAGCTCTCAAACACTTTTCCTGCAAATAAGCGCCTTGTCCCTCCACACTATTTGCTGAGCTAAGACCAAGAAAAAGGGGCGTAAAAGGAAGAGTAATTAAGCCACCAGATAATCCTGACGACAGCAGCAAAAATGGCTATTCAGCTTATGGCCAGTAATTGTGGTCGGGACACTATGACCTTACTCATGGGCAGAGTGACTAAGAGGAATGGGGGTGGGGCACAGTATTTGTCCCATGGGTAGAAACCGGCTCAACTCATGCAAAGAACATATGTGTGATGGACAGCCCCAGGTCTCTGCAGCAAGTTAATGTTAGCAGTTAGAGGATTAGAGGGACTGTCAGTGATGCTATGTAGAGTTAATTTGCTAGCATGGCTTCACTTTGCTTACCCTTGTTGTCCTTGTTTTTAGCTGTATTTATATCTATTTCTGTGTATGTACATTGACAGCAACGTAAAACCAAATTCCTTGTATGTGTATATTGGCTTTCCTCGTCTGTCAATTGACCCTTGACGTCCTAGTGGTCTGATTTTTTGTATGCTGGCTTGAACTGAACCATAGTTAATGGATGACAGGCTACCAAGGTCTCTGGAAGCCAGGTTTTGGGTGAGTCAGCATGATGCATTTCAAAATCTGGTGTCATCATGTTTGGGCGTCCATTTAAGGATTTGTTATTGCAAAGATGTACAGACTGATGTTGTATCTAGCACAGAGCCTGGGGGTCATTGACCAGACACGCCACTAGTCTTCATGCATGGACATTGACCATCCATGTGTACACATCCAGATGACGGGGATAAAAGCAGAGTTTTTCTTGTTCTTCACACACTCTTGGTACATTCTGATCTGTCCACACATGTGTGAATAAAATCAGCCTGAACTAAGACTCAACATTGTTGCCTGATTGAATTCAACTTCTTTGGACCCGTGGCTGAAGAAATCTTCCTTTTACGGTCCCTCAAGGGACTCAAGGGTCTACCAGATGTTAACATCTGTGACATATCCGCCCCTTACAATTCCTGAACCAAATCAGCAACTTTTTCAACTGAGTGAACCATGACTCTGCAACTGTGTTGTCTTTACAGAAGCTAAAGACACCCGATTTAGCATTGTACTTCTATTACATTGTCTTTTTTATTCCTCACATTCTTCTTCCTTATATATATTTGGGTGTGTTACGCTAGTAGCGGCTAATGTAGCCTTGAGGTGCTAGTCTCAAACAGAGAGCAGGCTACAGAGGCCTAATTTCATGTCTATAGAAGATTTCTCCATTTGAAAATCCAAGTTCTGACACTAGCACACTGTGTTTGTGCAGCTATGTGTATCAAGAGATAATGCTGAAGTTCTACAACAAAGTATTGGAGAGTACCTATCAGTCAATATACCATTTCAAATGAGTGAAAGTGGATTGCCTATTGAGCTTTTCAAGATCACATTGAGTGAAATGCAAATTGTATGCAAGCCATATAAGGCTTACAACACTGAATATGTTCCAATGATGAAAAACAATAAACTCAGAGATCTGTAGTCCTTTTGCTTCCATTTCCTATTATTAAATCCTGCTGGGAGTTCACACTGTTGAAAAACAGCTTATTGCAGATAGCTTGTCTCCCCACCCCGCCCCACTTTACCACAGCCATTAAATTTATCACTGACCTCTTCAGTCTCAACAATCACAAACCTTCCAACAATCAATTCTCCCAGGACAGAGAGATCCATCCATCCATACAGCAGGATGTTGCAGTTGTGTTAGTGCGAGTGTAAGAGCGCTACTGCATGCATCCAGGCACCCAAGAGCCCTGACTTCTTGGCTCTGCTTGCACTTCGAGCTGCTGGTGGGACAGCAGACCTCTCACCCGGGGGGGAGCAGATGAGTTCTCCATCAACATATCCCATCTCCTCCTCTCGTCACCATCAACACACACCCTTCACCCCAACCCCTCCCTCTTCCCCCTCTCGTTTTCCGAGGTGTCTGGTGACTCTGGCCCCAGTTATCTTGCCCCTCCCTTCATCATGGAGGAAAGGAAGAGAGAGGGAGAAAGAGAGAGGCTGCAGCCCACCACCACCATGTCCCCAGAGGCCCCTTGCTTGCCTGCCTGCCTGCCTGCCCCTCCTGCTGCTCAGTACAGCTGTGGCTCAGTACCAGACCCTGACCAGCTGGGATCTCAACCCTGCCAGAGAGCCACGTGAAGAGCCACTGTGTGTGAAAGCTCCTCGCCTCTCTTCGCTGACTCTTCTTCATTTGGTGAACCACATAGACACTAACTCTAGCTACAGCTGCGAAACCTCTGGTACTGAGAAGATCCTCTTTTGAGCATGGCAGTGGCAATCCAGGCCCTGGCACTTCTCCTGCCCGTGGCGCTTGCCCTGCTCAGCCTGGCACCGGTGCCCACCTTTGGAGGCTGCCCATCGGCTTGTCGGTGCTCTTTCGCCATGCTGCAGTGCCTGGAGCCCGATGGTATCACCAGCATCCCGGCGCTGGCACTGCAAGAGAGCGAGAACGTGACGGAGATGTGAGTATGATGTGACACCTGCTCTGCATGTAGCTCTAAATGAGCATGAGTGTTTCGGATGCACTCACTTGCCTTGATGTTGGTGGTTTTCCAAACTTGATTTTCGCTGTTTGTGTTCAGCTTATCACCCTGGGTTAGCACTGAATTAGTTTGGAGTGGCTCAATGGCAGAGTTTTGATTTTAATTGGGCCATTTGCAACTGGTTTCATATCTGATCTGGAGTTTCAGTTTAGGAAAATATTTGCTGAGCATTTAGCATTTTGTCCAGTTGTTTGGGAGAATCTGTTAATATAGTCTAGGTGTCAAAATCTAGTAATCATAGAAATTACTCTACAAACATTGGTAAGGTTTTCTTATGAGTGATACAGAAGCAGAAGTATCTGATGGACGAAGATAGAGCTGTTACATTGAGTATCATTCAAGGTTGTGCAACAAAGTTGCTTTCCATTGCTTTGACTAAGAACAAGTGCTTCTCTGCATGCTAATGTTTTTTGTTAAGTTGGAGTGCAGATATGTCTATGTTTATTTCTCATTATTTGTTACATTCATTTGTGACACTATTCATTTTGGTCTGTTTTCATAACATGAAGAGAGTTTGTTCTCAGCGGAGGTCTGACGCTAGCACCGTGTGTTTGTCCAGTTATATTTAGCAGGAGACAATGATGATGTCTCACCAGAATACTACAGCAAAGGATTGGAGAGTATCTGCCTTGAGTCCCTCAAGATCACAAGTGTGTGTGTGTGAGTGAAATGCTAATTATCTGCAAGGCTGTGTTTATTGCTCATTATTTGATAGCCAGATTCTGCTCTGTTTTCATACCATGTAGAGAGTTTGTTCTTAGTGTTAGCCAAATCCAGATGATTTAAAGTAAATCTACTGCTATTTGAAATGCATTAGCATGGCAGTAATTTAGTCACTTTGGTCAATGGAAGTCAATTATGTATTGCTGCTCACAGTAACTGGCATAGAGTGACGGGAACTGATGTCCTATCATCCAGTGAGCCTCAAAGTGTGGCCTCAGGGTTTTCAAAGGATCTCAGCACTATCAATTCTTGTAGTATTGTGGAAAGCTCACCGAGAAAACCTCACAAATCCAGTTTTCATGTTTTTTAATGTTATGAAAATTTATCTGGTCACATGTTGCTTGAGTTCAAGATCTGACACCTATTTTATTAAAAGAAATTCAAAATACAGTACATAACAAAACTATAGTTGCCACTGAGATGGAACTGTGTCCTGAAATATTGTATCTTTGTATATTGTATCTGGTAATACAATGTTAGTTCAATAAACTCTGTGACTTTAGTTTGAATTGTCTTTCTGCTGTCTGCTGTGGTGCTATTTTTGGTTTCAACAAAATGCACTTTAAAATCACATTCAACTATTTAAAACATAATTTACAATAATTTTAGTTTAAAGCCCCTGAAAACTTTGTTTTTAAATCTTACCTTTTCTCCAAAATAGTACCTATTCATAACAAAATAAGTGCTTATCAACATTATGTTTTGGAAAAAAGCATCTTTAAGTGTCACTTATTTAGAGCTGAACACTCGAAAATTCAGCTTCATCAGGACTGTGTGGTTTGATCAGGTTTGAGTCCTGAAATTTTGGGAAAAAAATGTTTGTTTAAATCTGGAGATACAAAGTTATCATCAAAGCACAGTTCCACTCCAAACTCTATTGCTAATGGCAATTGTGGCAAAGATGAAGCACTTTTGAGGCAGACTTTTTACCTGCTCCCACTGTAATAAACCAGTAAGCTTTTTGCACGTGTAAGATATATAAGAACAAGATACATGTGCACTATGTTCTGAAGGTTGACAATTCATTACTTCATGTACAGGTAACATGCTTTATTCATGGTGGAGACCCACATGCTGTAATCTGAGATACACGTGGCTGAAAAAAGTATTTTTCAATTTTTGAGGAATTCCATTTCTGATGAACGATCCGCTGACATGTGTGTGCCACTGAGATTGTTCTGGCCTAATTTATGTTCCTTCTCTCTAGTTCAACTGGTGCTCAATAGATAAAATAGAAAAGATGGCTGATGATGTTCACTTGATGTGGTGGTTTGGAGGCTAGTTTGATGTATATAGTCCTTTACAAACATACATGTCACACTTTTGATTATCACATAGTTATGGACAGGCAGTCCCTGGGGGAATGTGTTTGAATAAAACCCATCTAAGTTATTTCTCAGACGAACTGAGACTTCTCACTCAGCGACAGCACTTCTGCAGCAGATGACTGTTATTTAACACTGGCTTTTTGAAACTTTGCATGGAAAGAAAAGTAGAAACTGACCACCTGTGACTTAAAGAGGGCTTCTGTATTATTATGCACCATCAGCTCCAACATGGAAAATTAAATGTCACTCTCTGCACCACCACGCTGTTCTCTCTTTGTTCCTGTCCCCTAATCTGAGAAATTAGCACTTGTTAAGAATGAACTACATTTGTGAAACATTATTTCAGTGAAGCAAGTCAATTTACTGCCGCTTTCGGCCTCTCTTCACCTACTCCCCCCCCCTTCCTCAGAGGTATTTCCTTGTACCTGCAGCTAAACATGTTTCGTAGAGCTCTGGGTGAGGCTTGACATTCTCTCTGAACTGTTCAATCAATAAGTGAGCAGGCCTTTCTCTGCTTCTGTGCTTCTGTTTACCGCGGTGCTCTACATGCCAGCAAACAACAACACTTCGTATTGGCAGAGCAAGGGAATACAGCCGATACGCAGAACAAACAAGGGGCCATTAACTGTGGAAAAAGGGGCCGAGATTCATCATACGCTGAGTTATAAATTCAATTTTGTGAATTGCCAGTCAATGCCCCCACCCGGGAACAATAGATGATATACAACCCACTTGGCTCAATCCAATAAGTAAGGGCGATGGGTGATCCTGGGCCCACCTGCTCTGTAATCACATTATTGCTATGTGGGTCAATCAGACATGAATAAAAAGGTTTGTGTGTTGCAGCTGACAAACAGAGAAGTGGAAGGTTGAAACAATGCTGAAAGTGGCTGTCATCAACTAGAAATTACTGCACGTATTTTTTGGCATATGCACTACACACTATAATACCATGGAAAAAAATCTATATTCAATTCATTGGTATATACTGTGTGACATCTATCTATCTATTCCACTTTGTTCTACACTACATTTCAGAGGGAAATACTTCACTTTTTACTCTGCTACATTTGTTTCACAGCTTTCAAGTTACTTGTTACTTTGCAGCTAACAGTAAGAGTTTAGACAGAAAACCTTTATTCTGGTTAAGTGATAATCATTACTGTAAAATTCTCTGTAACCAGAAATGGCAGCATAGGAGCAACAGCTGATGTTTTTTCCAGGGAGCAGGACCCACAGAAACCATTAAAAATGCTGTAGTCTTAATCTGTCACATGACTCACTAGAATCCATTTCGACAATGTTGTAGGAGTGCAGTGCACTGCACTACTTTAGAAGCTCTAAAGTACAGAAAGTCCATTTATTTATTTGGTTTTGGCTTTTGTTGTTTGTTTTGGGGTGGTTGCTATTTTTTTGTTTTGTTTCTTAGTTTTTCATATGGTCTTTTTTTGTGTCTGTTTGTTTCGGCGTGGTTGTTATTTGTTTGTTTTGTTTCTTAGTTTTTCATATGGTCTTTTTTGTGTCTGTTTTTTAAGGTTTTAAGGTTTTGATTTACTACAACTGATCTTTTATCTCTGTAACCTGCGCATCATTAGTGGCCGCCGCCTACGGACTACAGATGAAAATGAGCTTTTAGCTATATCTGGTACATGTATTATGCATTGTCCTGCTAAATAAACAATAAAATAATAAAACATGTTAGGGTGTGTTTACTTGTTTTGTTCATTTATAAAATTGTTCTGCAAAAATATAATTTTGCCTTCACGTTCGATTCCAAGTACTCCATGCTCATTTTTATTTGCCTTTAAAATAGTTTGTTTTTAGGTGAATTTGCTGCACATAAACATTTCATATCTATTTTTCCAATTGTCTTCCATTGTAGCCACCTCAAGGCTGAAAATTAGTTATTTTTACCATTTCTTTTTATTATGACTGTTTAGTTTATTTTAGGTGGGAAGAAAGGCTTACCAAGGATGTTATAATGTGTTCAAGAGAGGGCTGAAGACATTCACATAGATAAAATCCTTCATTACTTGAATCAGGTCAACCAAGCATCCTCCTGAACTAAATGGACAACATTAATATATAGTTCAGGAGGGGGTGTAATGAGAGGTGGAGGAGTGCAGAGAATAGGGTGGACAGTTTGCTCCAGCGAGAGCCTTGGAAAGTCTGATCAAGCCATCTATTCAAAAATCTAATGAAAAGAGCTGGCTGTCCTTGTGTTGAGTGCTGAATTGATCTACAGCTCACTAGTTATTCTGACGTAGACTGGAAAAGAATTTCCCATCAGCCTCGTCTACCTGGAGTTTCTTAAGGCGTTATATTTTTTTCCACATGAGCAGTAGATTAAGTTGTTATATGAGCTTTGCGGTTTTGGGGTCCCTGGACATCTTGGCTGCTTTTGTTATCTGTTGTTAGTTTGTTCAGTAGATGTCAGGGAGGTCAGACACATGTCCTGTTTATTCTAACCCAAACCGTGATCTTTTCTGAAACCTAACCAAACTGCGACCTGAAATGTTTCTCAGCAAGCTTTATTTGAAAGTCTAACCAGATGTTGCAAATGTATTATTGCTAACCTGGACGGTAAATAAAATGTGGTGCAGGCACCAAAGATACTTCCAACTGAAATACATAAGTTTGAAAGTCGTGCTGTGTGTCACGAAAAAAAAATGGAAAATTCGTGTCCATGTACATGAATCCGTTAGATTAAATTTTGTGACTATTTCATGAACTGCCATGAGATTGTGTTGGACTCTAACGCAATTCAGCCTCTTCTGTTGCTTTCCGTGTTTAGTGTGGATTGTCATCGTCAATAGGCTGGCATGTCTATGATCTACTTTGACAAAAAATGGAGAACTTATTTGTGGTCTTGTATTGGCTTTTAAAAAATGTCAAATCTGTATTTTCTGCCCCTGTCATCTGTCCAATTAATGCTAAATGATAAACACAAATGATGATAAACTCCTCTCCTACATTCTTTTGTATGTCATACATTCACTTGTTTTTGTAATTTTCAAGTGTTTTGTGTCTTTTTCGTCTGTTTTCATTGAGCACGAGCTCAACTGAACATCTGCACAACAAAAGGCTGAAGGTCACAACAAAAATGTTTTACCTTGCAACTCTCTCTTTCTCTCTCTCGCTCTCTCTCTCCTTTTTTATTAACCAGTTACATAGAAAACCAAGCAGGCCTGGAGAACATAACAGAAATTGATCTTGTTAACTACAGAGAGCTGAAGAACCTGTAAGTAATGCTTTTCTCACAACTTGGACAACTTACTGCACGACGAAGACAAATGTTAAACAGCTTATGCTTCCAGATGGCAGGCTAACATATTGTTATATTGTTGTACTGCACTGTACAGGGTACTATTTGTTTTTTCCATATAACTGACCGTTCAATAAGACCTTACTGTTGCTACGCCTGTCAAGCTTCCCGCCCTCGCACATGTGCGCTTCACAATAACGTGGCAGATTTAGCAGTTAAAGCTCTTAATATTTTTAGACAGAGGTAGACAAAAGCAGGTTACTCATTTCAAGCGAGCAGCTGTCAGATTTGACATTTGAAACGACAAATTTCACTGTCAGATTTTATTAGCTTTAGCTAACTACTTAATTAAGCTAATGTTAGCTTGATGAGTTGGTGTCTCTGGCTGTTTCCATGTTTAAAGCGGCAGTTAATGGCTAATGATCATGCTAAAAGACTAAGGCTAAAGCTGCATGTCCCGGGCAACTGCAGCAGTTAAATTAATTGTTTAATCAATCCAATCCACACTTTTGCTCTTGTATATTTGGTTTTTTGAAAGGCTAAAAAAAAACGACTCTCCAAACTCTTGCTCATAAATGCTCATACTACAGCCCTGTATGCACACTTATTTGTATGAAAAAAATTTCATCATGAAACATTAAAAGGCCTTCTCCAAACTGTTTCCACAAAGTTGGAAGCACACTACTGTCCAAAATATAATTGTACACTGTTGAAATTAGATCTATTTCTAAATAGATCTAAATAGAACTAAGGGGCCTTGACCAATCCATGAAAAACAGCACAACACATTAAGTCCACAAAAGTGTATAGGGTGTCCACATACTATTGGCCACCATCTGAAAAAGTATCTGACGGTAGTTGGATTAGAAATCTCTCCCGACCTGAGTAGAGGAATCAAGTTTGTCAGAGACAGATAAAAATCTGTTATACTCATGTCTAAAAAATGTACGTTTAGATAGAGCTGAAACATTTAGTCAATGAATCGATTAGTTGATCGACAGAATTAATCAGCAAAAATTAAAAAAGTTTCCCCTCTGGGATCAATAAAGTATTTCAGATTCTGATTGAATAATAGATTCATCATTTTTTAAGGACATATGCCAAAACCCACTGGTTTTACAATAGTGAATTGAAGATATTTGAGTTTTGGACTGTTAGTTGCACAAAACATGCAATGTGAATATATCATAGCTTGGGGAGGGGCATTATTAACTGTTTTCCAACACTTTACAGACCAAACAATTTATTGATTATTTGAAAAAATTATTCTCAGGTTTATCGATAATAACAATAATGCAACCCCTGCTTTTATCTATCTCACACCAACTCACACAAGTTTCAGTATTTCTGAGTTTGAAAGCTTTATTTCTATCAAAAAAACCCATTTTGTTTTGATGTTTACTATGCTTTCTCTCCCCTTCTACAGCACGGTCACATCATGTAAGCTGAGGCTCATCTCTGCCAATGCCTTCCAACACAACCCCAAGCTCCAGTATGTGTAAGTGTCCTCGTCGATACAAAAGGATTATTTTACCCTTTGTCATGTTTTGACCTGTGTGTGGTACAGCCTATTTGTCGCTGTCAGTCAGTGCTCAGCCAGCCCTTTAATATTGCACATGTCACCTGAAGTGAGAGCTACATTTCTCAAAATCACAGTGAGTCAGTCGCTTGTTCAAAAAGCTGTATTACTCATCCACAGATGTTTTAAACTTGTGAGCTCATTTACGATACTGAAACCACAAATTGTATTCATTAGAAGTCATCTTCCTAGATGGATATTATGTATATAGTTGTTAAAAATGTAACATTCAAACATCCAGTTGTTTGTGACATAGGAGCCCATAATAAACACAAACAAGTTTAGACAAATTAGTATTTTTCAGTATTGGTTCCAGTTTCTCTAATATGAGTATTTGCTGCATTTCTCAGTCTACATATTTATATACTGAATATATGTGGTTTTGGACTGTTGGTCAGACAAAACAGGCAATTTGAAGATATCACCTTGGGCTCTGGGAAATTGTGATGACCATTTTTTACTATATATGTATATATATATCAATCGATAGTGAAAATAATCTTAGGACGCAGCCCCTTAGTCAATTAATTCTGCTGTCACTGACAAAACTATTTGCTTGGACCATACAAACTGTTGGTGTGTGATGATAGTAAAAATCTATTCAATAGTAACCACCTCAACAATCATCTAGAAAAAAAAATAGCAAGCAGCCTTCTCATTTATTTTTCAGTTTTTTAAAAGTTGAATCATATCAGTTCTTTCAATCTTAACATCTCCGAACAGCTTGGCCTTACAATCCATGTCCAGCAACAAATAATACTATGTAGTCTTCAACTGGAACCACTAAATCTGTCTATTCATTAGCAGCTGACCCTTATCGCTACCATCTTGTCCTCATCGTTTTACTGAGCTTATGTGACATGTCTGATGTTGTTTATCTAAAGGACAGGCGGGTTTCGAGGACCAGAGATGGGGGGTGGTGGTGAGGTAGGCGGGGTGAGCTCGAGAAATTGGAGAAGACATCCACCAGTCACCTTTTACTCGCTCACTTTGGCGGATTATCGACAACTGATGCATAATAAATACACTCCACTAAGGGTCCATTATCACCTAATCAATATTTCACTGTGGAGGAAGAGGGTGGGCTGGGGTTGGGTGTAGTATAGGGGCTTCTGTGTGACAGATGTATTTCTGAGATTAAGAGGTACAGACTATAACCAAGCTAAGCAGGGGACATGGAGGCTACGTCAGCTTGGACCACTTTCCTTTCTCTCCTTATGCTCTTGTCTTCATCCACAATCCTTCTGGAACTCAATCATCTTTTACAAAATTAATATAAAAAATAAATGAATGGCCAAAAGAAAATGAGCTGCTATTCCTGGCTCTGCTCTTCCACTGTGGGCCTGGGGAGGAATCGAGCTGGTAATGGATAAGCCCCAATGGTTAACCCATCTGACATGAACTTTTGAGGGCAAGGAAAACAAATAATTGAACCCATGGCCCTGCCAGAGTGAATATGTATTGGCTTCCATGTGCACACTCCCCAGTGTGGCTTTTTGTCATCTTCTGAGGGAGGTTTATTTACAGCCTGGTTCCTTGGCTGTCTGAGGATCATTTGAGAGCCATTGTGATGATATTTTAGTGGCCTGAGAGGATTGACAAAAAGATATTTTGCATTCATCTAGCACAGGATTATTATGATAGCCTGACATACCCAATATTAGATGTAGGATTACGTTGTTCACAATATTTGTATTTAAATATGTACTTTGACCTAAATGCTAATGTCAGCATGCTAACATGCTCACAATGACAATGCTAACATGCTGATGTTAAGCAGGTATAATATTTACCATGTTACCATGCTAATATTTGCTAATTAGCACAAAACACAAAGTACAGCTGAGGCTGATGGGAATGGCATTCGTTTTGCAGATATTTGGTCATCAACCAAACCAAAAGTAGTGCACAAATTGAAATTCGGACCTGATTATGGTGCTAGAAGAAAATTCAGAGGATCACCAAAGTAATTACAATTTATCTTGAGGGCGGCATGAATGTGTGTTGTGCCAAGTTTGATGGCAATCCATCCAGTAGTTGATGAAAAATTTCACATAAAACCACACGTCAACCTAATAGTGTCGCTAGAGAAAATGTTAGGGGATCACCAAAGTGATTAGGATTCATCCTCTGGGAACCATGAATGATTTTTGTGCCAATCCATCAAGTAGATACTGAGGTAATTCACACAATAAGTGAAAACTGACCTGTTGGAGGCATTAGAGGAAAAGTCATAAAGTCATGAGGAATTTAATGGCAATCCACCAAATAGTTGTCAAGATATTTTACTGAAAGCCAAAAATGTCAATCTGCTCGTGGTGCTAGTGGAAAAGTCAGAGATCACCAAAGTCAGTAGGACTCATCCTCCGGTGACCATGAATGGCGATTCAACATTTCTTGACAATCCAACCAATATTTTTTGAGATATTTCAGTCTGGACCAAAGTGGTGGAGGGATCAACCGACCAATTGACATTGCCATCACTAGAGCCCTGCAGCTAGCATGGCTAAAAACTCTAAATGGTTTTACTAGTACACTGTACAGCAATAGCAAATTTTATATGATAAATAGCAAGCTTTTTCCCCCAAATGCAATTCTGTGGAATATTTCAGTCTGTGTACCTGAGCAGCATCCTTCCTCTGAGAAGTGTTTGTGACTCTGGACTAATCACCTAATGTACTCAACACTAAGCAAACACTGAGAGGTGTGCTGGAGGTTTTTGTGAATGTAGCTCCTGGCTGGTGTGAAATATTTGCCAAGGTAATTGATCAGAACCCATTTGGATGCATTAACGTTTTCCACTGAGAGTAATTCAAAGCAGGTAAGCATTGCTGTGAAAGTGAGCAATCAAATCACAGCGTGACTCCACTGCAGAACAGGACTAGATTACAACAATGAAAAAGAACATTTTTACTTTAGTTTTTCTTTAATTTAGGGTGAGACTAGTTAATTTTTGTCTGAAAGATTTATAGTCTTTCTCAAACAAACATTTGTGCAGATGACATGATTGCAAAACTAATTTCAAATACACTGTTAGCGTATTGACTACAGTATATGTACAGATCTCATTATCTGTTCAGGTGGTTCTTTCTTCTCATGCTAACTATAAAGCTATTTAAAAAACTACTATTCATGCCACTAGAAAAGTAAAATATAGGCAAAGCAGAAGTACCACACGTAGAAGCTTTCCTGAACTAGGTACAACATAGGTTGAATTTCTGTTGTGTTACATACTGTGTAGTGATAGAACAGCAAAACAAATATTTATAATATCATGTGTCTTTTGTCTTTGTTTCATAGGAACCTGGCATCAAACTCTCTTGAACACATCTCCTGGAGGGTGTTTCATTTTCTACCACTGCTCAACCTGTGAGTCCCTTTAAATTCGTAATGAGGACACTCTCATTCATTCAAATAAGTTTAAATTCCCGGGAGGTCAAGATGGCTGTACAGGAGGAAATAATCTTACTGATTGGGTTGCACATCAAGAGAAGAAGCCAAAGAAAAAACAACAACAATTCACAATAGACCAAGATCACCTTAATCTTCAACTTCCTGTGCCCAGTTCACTCATTCAGTGGCATAATATCCATTCATTTAGCAGCCTGGGTCTTGGTTCAAAGTTGCTGGTTTGCTAAGCTGGACCCATCATTAGTTTGCCATAAATTTGGCAATTGGTAATTTTACTTCTAATGTGTGTGGATGGCTCACATTATGAAAATGAATGTTCTATTGAAGTATACATTTTTTTAATTGAGGTACAGCATCTTAAATTCTGTGTGATTTGCATTTTTTAGTTATTAATGGTTAAAGGGGCTGTGCTAGTTCAATATTAATATATTATTCTGAGATAAGAGAGATAGAGAGAGAGTGGGGTATTGCAGTCAAGGGAGGTTCTTGCTTTTTTAAAAATCGAAACATCAGGTTCAGCTCCCCCTCCTCACCCAAATAATGTTCGTACTGTCCGTAAGTCAAAAGTTAGCCAAGTGACAAACTTGAGTAAGTAGATCCGCAGCTTGTAGACTCCTTAGATAACACAGACATTATTGCAATACAACACACGGACGTTAAGGACAAACCGCTTTATAGATACCTATGATTAGAGTTAAAGTTTGTTTGTTGTCAGGTTGGTTGGAGTCAGCAAGCTGCAGAGAGACCTTTCTCAATTGAAATGGCAAAGCAGCAATTCTGGTCAAAAGCATGCATTTCAAAGTCCTTCTGTGGCTGAGCCAACTGACTTCATGCTGACTCCCCAAACACATGAATGGCACGAAAGTAATTTACAAATACGGCTCTTCAAGACTTTTAGTGGACCCAGTGGCTCAAATTGTGATAGTACAGAGAGTAAATCTGGACTTTTTGTGAAGCTCAGATAAAATTATTGATTGTTTTACAGTTGTTTCTTTTGCAATTATATATATCATATGTGTATGGTCAGGCCTAATATCAAAACTAGATCACAGTCTGACTGAATTGAACATTTTTAAGTTGGCAAACAGAATTTGACAATCACCAAATACTGCTGTTGCTACAACTTTATTCACCAAGGGCAACTGTATTTTTCAGCTCTGAAACAAGACAAACTGCAGAGAAAAAGAGGCTTTTGTGCTGTCAGCTAGCATTATTATGTGCACCTACTTTAAAATACAAAGATGGCAGGTAAAAATACAAAAGATGCTAAGTAAAAATAAAAATATCTTAAAGGTTAATCTCTATATGAGGAGGCCTTTCGGTGTTCTTGTGGGCTTAAAGCTTTGTGCTATATTTCTAATAATATAAATTGGGGTTAGTGGTTTTGAAAGGAAACTGTGAAAGTATATTCTGTCCTAACTAAAAAGCTCATAATGAGTTCAGCCAATACTGTTTAACCTATTACACAAAGAGAGTATGTCTGTGATAAATAAACTCATTCATTAGTTTCTCCATGGAAATCTGATTTATAATGTTTGATGGTTGAAGCTCTTGTCTTTCTTGTGCTTTCCTGTCAGAGAAATTAAATTACAAGGAATTAAAAAGTGAATTTGTAGCCAGTAGAGCTGATTTTAATCCCTTTTTCTCTTCAGGGTATTGAGGGACAACCCTCTTGTTTGCTCCTGTGACCTCCACTGGCTCCAGCAGTGGCAGCGTTATGAACGTGGTGACCTGGACAACCAAATGTTGTCTTGTTTCTCCAATGATCAGGAAGTACCCCTCAACTCTTTGGTGATAGATAACTGCAGTGAGTTTGGCTTTCATTTTGATATCTGAACTTCATTTTTCACTGTATTGTGATATTTTATACTGCTGTTAGTTGTTGCATGCATGTTTACTGTATGATGTGCAAAATGTTCAAAAGATGATTAAATCCCACATAAATACATTTAAAGTCCCCCTCCACTCCAAAATGTCTTTTGCTTATTGTTATTTCACTTTAATGTTCGACCTTCACTGTGCAGAATGATGTATGTGTTTGACACTAGAAGGTAGAAAGTTTCTCTGTGCTCATCTTAAATCTGAGTTTAACAAGTGGATGTACCAGCGTGATTTTGTGAAACCACAACTAGTTTGGAGGCCAGCTATGGTCCAAAATGCAACTTACACAAGCATGAAGCCTCCAGGTCACATACACTGAGCATGGACTTTTAAGTGAAGTAGGAGGCATTTTGTGGCTTGTAGTTAAACTTCTGAAATGAGAAATATTTACATATTCATAGATTTTGGATTTTTAAATGAGGAAGAAGTAGGAGATATAATCTTAAGAATAAAAAAAACAAATCACATATTATTCTTCAAAGCAGAGTATTTTCTACATCCTAAAACATGTCTGGAGGGGATCTGTAAATATTTTATTGTAAAGTTCATGATATTTTTAATCTTTATGATAAGTCTTCCTCTCATGAGTTGTAATGAATATTTGAAATGACGCAGCTTCTTTCAGTTGGTTTGAAAAGGAAAAAACATTTGTCGTTTCTTTTTCTGCAAATTAATGCCTTCAACAAGCAGGTGCAGTGAAATGCTGGGAAGAAATTGGCTCAGAATTGTTGCTTCAATCACATACAGTAGGAACATCTTGTTGCCAGGAAACATATGAAAGAGTTTTTGGCCCAGTGCTGTTTCTCTGAACAGCTCTACACTTCACATTAGCAACCTGTACTGATTGCTATGTGCTCACGCTGTCTCCTTTGCTGATCTTAGGTCTGCCTGAGGTGACTATTGTCTCTTTCCAAAACAAGATTCAAGAAGGAGGCAACCTCAAATTTGAGTGCCATGTGACAGGAAGGCCCACTCCCAATGTGAGATGGCGAACTGATGAGCTCTACTCTCACTTCTTTACTGAGGTAGTGAAGAATGTTCAGTATATGTTTATGTGTATATGTCATACAGATATTAACAACATAACATGTTACGTACGCCGTACAGATTCTAACACCCCTTGAAGCAAATTTGGGAGTTGTGATATTGGGCTATATAAATAAAATTAACTTTACTAGTCAAATCCAGCTTCAACTAACTATTTTTTCCAAACTCAGGACTATTACTATGTTTCTCTCACCTGGAAAAAAAGCATCCACACCTCCATGTCCTAAATATTTCAGTGTTATTAAAGGATTCTTCTGGTGATTGTCTATATTTTTCTTATTGTCAACAAATTGCCAAATTGTATTGACAACAAATCCATTAAAAAGACCAAAACCAACAATAAATTGATTCTACCAACAAGTATTGTCTGTGTAGCCAAAGCCTGATATATCTTATTATATTAGCTCCATTGTTGTCCAAAAACAATGATATGAACACATCAATAACCCACACACACATGCACTGGGTGACATTTTCCTTCATTATGATGAAAATGGTCACTGTAATTTATTTTTATTACATTGTATTATATCGTACATACCTATCAACCTCTAAATCCACTTTGGTACTTAAACTTATTTTAGCTTTTATACTTGATATCCACTTGTACTTAAATTATCTTACCTGTATTATAGTGTATTATATTTTGATTTGCTTAGTACTTCTATTCCTTCTATTCTCAAGTGTGCATTGACGTGATAGTGAGCAGCTGGAACAAAAGAGTTTCCCCTCTGGGATCAATAAAGTATTTCTGATTCTGATTCTGATTGAGCCAATCCCACATACACAGTCCTGCTACCATAAATACTCAGAGCACCAATACTGCAGCTGAAAATAGTCCCCAACAAATGTTCTATTTACTACTGTTTGAGTAATGTTTGGCTGTTTTAGGAAATTATTTATATCCGTGACCTGTTTTATAAAGATTTATACTTTCTCTCACTGGCTTTTAACTGTGTCTGACTGTTGTTGCTTGGGGCTATATTTGCTTGAGGCCACATGTCTGTAGGACCTGGTTGTCTGTGTGTAGATTTTCTAAAAGTTAAGATTTTATTTTATTTTAATTAACTGTTTCCTTTATTTTCTGCTCTTCTTACTGTGCATGTAAAGCTCTTTAGCGCAACTGTGCTGTGCTTAAAGCCGTGTAAATAAAGTTCATTTGGGTTCTGTAATCTATTGATCTACAGTATAGTAAATTGGATCCCATTTTATTCCTCTAACCTGTCTATACCTCTATGTGATCCATATGTAGTTGTGGCCTGGATGCATTAATCTCCTCTTCTGCTCTTTGTGTGAACTTTCGCTGCTTTAGGAGAGAATCTGGGGCTCCACATTAGAGCTGGTCCTTTACCTCACCAACGTTTCCTCCAATGACAACCTGCACAACCTAACTTGTGAGGCCGAGAACCAAGCTGGGCCCAGGGAGGAGATGGTGCAATTGGACATTGAGTGTAAGTGCCTGCAAAATAAAACCACACTCTTGAAAGCTCACAGACTCAATATGAGTCGTCGGGCTTAATGGAGGTTAGGGCGAAAGCACACTGGGGCCATTTTTCTAGTGCAGGCAGGGTGGACAGCCAGAGAAAAGAAAACTGCACTGCACTGATTTCTTCTAAATGCCCCCTCTACAAATACAAGTATGTACCCACCATGCTTCTAATGGAGCTCTTTGTCATCTGCCACTCACTCTGGCGACTGGTGAGAAGTGTTAAAATAATATGAGTGAAGTGCAGCAGGTATGGCTTACCATTTAATGCAGGGATACAATGAGAGGACAAAAGAGAGTGAAGTTGCCTTGCTCTTAAAGAACTCCTTCACCTCATATACAGTATTTCTAAGTTACAGTTGCAGCTTGACCCAGGAGGTTTACTGTTGTTTTCTCCTTTCAGATGCATTAGTGCATCTGGAAGTTGATGAACACTGAGGAATGACAGCACCCAGCGGTCCCACAGAAAACAGAGTCAGATACATTAGTGATACATTACTGAAAAAATACTGCCCAAACAATATCATATATCACCAACTCAGTGACACTCATTAGAAAATAAAGCCAAAAAAAGCGGGGGCGCCAATCAGCTGAAGCCAAATGCACAAGCATCAAGGGACAGATAATGAACATCAGGAAAATGGGGCTGATAACCCGTGCTAAGATCTGATTTGAGCCTGTGCTAATGGACTTTTCCCTCCTACTCCGGAAAACCGCTTCATCCGCAGTGATTGGCAGTCTGTAAATGCGTTAGTGCAGCTAATCTATCAACATCAGCCCCCCTGGTGGACGGACACTCGTTAACCGCTAGCCCTTTAATTACTCTTAATTACCTCCCAGAACAGTGGGTGTTTACTGCTGAATGTCTCTCTGTGCTATTGATTCATGGTACTCGTGTGGCTTCCCTTTCATAAAAGAGCTTTTCAAAATCATGTTTTTTGCAGTCATTTTTTAACTTAAGTCAAAAGGTGAATTCAGTGCGTAAGTTTTATCAGTATCCATCAACACAAAAGTTACTATTTTGTATGCAAAGGTTCCAGTGAACTGTGAATCTGCCTGGACTGATGCCAGGAATCATTTTGTGTATTTGCCACATTTTTTTCAAAATGTTCATTGTCTAATTCTGCAATGAGGTCTGAGAACTGCCAAGCTCATTAAACATAATTCTAGCCTTCCTTTTATCCCCTGCAGTTAAATAGCTTGTGTAACGTTAGTAGAGGTCGCTAATGGATGATTAATTAAATGTGATAAACAGTGCTAATCTTCACTCAGTGTAACAGACTTCAGTGAGCCCTGGGTAAATAGACAAATGCCTCAGTATCCCCTTAGCACAGCACTTTCTGAGGCTGGGTCATGGGTTAAGAGCAGCAGAATGAGGGGTCTCTGCACTTGAGAGTCGTGTTTGATCTAAACGAAGCCATTTCCTGTAACTTTGTGTCCAGCAGAGCTTCCAGGTAGCTTTTGTGGTCAGGGGCACAACGACAACCAGGATTCATTATTCATAGCAGGTCAGCACAGGTTTCAGCACAGTTGGAGAACATTGATTCATGGAAACTCAGAGGGAACCTATGGGGCACTTCACCGACCGTTGACTATGCTATACATGATCAATGTGCACATTCAGCATACAATCATAGCATATAGGCTTGTGCATTTAAATGAGCATCTATGTAGTCATTATTTGACTTAATAATAATAATAATAATAAAACTTTATTTATAGAGCACTTATCAAAACAAAGTACAAAGTGCTTCACAACAAGAAAAATAAAATACCACAGTGAATGACGAAATATAAAGAAATAAAACACATAAAATACACAAAAGCAATAAAGTAAACAGTAAAATAAACAGCCAAAATCAGGATATGCTTTCAGATAAAAATGTGTTTTGAGACGAGACTTAAATGAAGACACTGACTCAGACAACCTAATTTCTTCGGGCAAGTTGTTCCAGAGCCTCGGGGCCCTGATAGCAAAAGCTCTGTCCCCCTTAGTTTTCATCCTGGACTCAGGAACAGACAGGAGACCCCTGCCCGAAGATCTCAAACTACGTGAAGGTTCATAAGGGATTACAAGGTCTAAAATATAGTCTGGAGCCAGGCCATGAAGAGCCATAAAATCAATCCTAAAACCAATTATTGTCAATTACCAGTGTTGGAAAGTAACAAAGTACATGTACTCAAGTACTGTACTTAAGTACAATTTTGAGGTACCTGTACTGTACTTGAGTATATCCATTTTATGCTACTTTGTACTTCTACGTCACTATATTTCAGAGGGAAATATTGTACTTTTTACTTCACTTCATTTATTTGACAGTTACTAGTTACTTTTCAAATGATTTTACTCACAAAACATATGATCAGTTTATAAAATATGATGCACTGCTTTGGATTAAACTACCAAAGAATATATGAAGTTGCTAAAATTATCTCCAACTCAAACAAACAACTACGACATTTAAGTACCACTTACTATCAACTAATCGTTGCAGCTTTAGCAGAGAATTAGATGAGAAGACAGCTTAGCACAAAGACTAGAAACAGCTAGTCTGGCTCTGTCCAAAGGTACTTTAGAGGAACGTTGGAGGTTTTGTTACTTTTGGACAGAGCCAGACTAGCTGTTTCCCCATTTCCAGTCTTTATGCTAAGCTAAGCTAACTTATCTTATATTAGCTTCATATTTGAAAGTTTCATTTGACATGAAAGTGGTATAAATTCTCTTCTAACTCTGGGCAAGAAAGCAAGTGAGTGTATTTCCCAAAATGTCAAACTATACCTGTAAGTCTTCACTTTCTTAGTTGACATTCCAGTTTAAAAATACTACAATACAATAGCTCAACATTTGTTGGGGAGGAAAGAGAGTTACTCATTCACTTCCCTACTACTGCTTTTCTCTAACCTACCATCTCCCATCTCCCAACAGTTCCAGTTAAAATCATCTTCCTGAAGAACGCTGTGCCGCAGCACCACTGGTGTTTCCCCTTTGCTGTAGATGGCAATCCTGAACCAACCATCACCTGGCTGTACAATGGAAATAAACTCAAACTGAGCCCCTACACATACACCCAGCTCATCCATGATTCAGGTGACGGATCAGTGATACACGGTTGTCTCTTCCTCAACCAGCCCACTCACCTCAACAACGGCCAATACACTCTGATTGCGCAGAACAAACTTGGAAGGGATGAGGCCACAGCCATTGGGGAGTTTATGGACAACCCCTTCGACCCGCTCGATGATCCTGAGGGGATAATTCCAGGTTAATTCCTGAAACTGTTTTGTAGCTGCAGAATGTTTTTTCCGAGCACTAACCCATAACAAGCAGATGAGGCTATTAGGGTAGCTAAAAGAGAAATCTATCAGAATATCTTATTATTTTAACACTGCTCGGTCCAGTGTTGAAACAATGCCTTGATTAATCTGTAACACTTCACAGTAAGGTCCACAAAATACTAAGTCATTACAAAACAAAGAATAAGGAACAAATCAGAAATGACCTGATAATTGATGAATCACTGATAAGTAGTTTCAGTATCATGACTCTGCATCGAGGACTATATAGTAAATAATTATAAGTTAATAAAACATGTAATGATTAGTTCTTAGAGATCTGTGAATCGACATACTGACCACTTTCTACATGAGTCGTTCCTGGTTAACTGTGAATCAGCTGTTTAGCAGCACAAAAGTAATAACCACTTGTTAACTACCAATTACTTAAACATTAGTGTCTATTTTGTGCTCCCTCGAGTAAAGTGGTGCATCATACTGAGAAGTTACCAGTGATCTTTCATTACATAATGATTATCATACCATAATTTACACTTTTTGGGGCCCCCTGCCCCAAGTAAAGTAAAGCATCATCCTACAAAACTAACAAGTAGCTATTGATCATCATTTTTAACGCACATATACATTCACATAAAGTCATAATTTGCCTTAAACATCAAGTGAATAAATAAGTGTATGGACTAGTGTTTTAGTTTAATAGGTTTTTACATAGTTTTATACATTTCTAAACGGCAAAAACACAAACTGCTTTCACCTAGTGAATTGAGTGTTTATATTTACGAAACATTTCAAACATCTAGCAAAATAAGATTTTAAATATAAGTTGGGGCCCCAAGCTGAGTACACTGAAGTACTTTAATTGCACACATCTGAAGCAAACCTTACCCAGTGCAGCCACACATGTTGCACAAATGACAGTAATTCACTTGTAACAATGTATATGCCAACAAAACCACTCTTCAAATCAACAACAAATCAAGGCAGCAAGGGGGAAAGTGAATACATCAAAAAGTAAATCACATTTAAGTCACATAGAATCAAAACATAAGGTATCTACCTATAGGTATATAGGTAGATAGATAACTTAATTTATCCCAAAGGGGAAATTACAGTTACATCTGCCAAGTCAAAAATATATATACAATATAATATTTTAATAAATAATAAAATAAATCACAAAAACAAATGATTTAGGTAAGAAACAACTGCAATTATAAAGCCAAATTTATATAAAGTGCCTAATATAGACTAAATAAATTTAGGGCTACAAATAGAATAGAATAAATTGAATAAAATATAAACTATGAATAGAGACTAGAGATATGATTATCTTAACCAATTTGTGTTGAACATACACTGTGCAATGATAGTGCCCAGTAATGTACTATACATTAATGGTGTAAGTCAAGTAAATAGGCTATAGGCTGTACAAGGGGCATGATTTGATTTAATATATGTACACAGAGGTCTGTTCTGTACAAGTTAAGAGGTAGCATACTAGATGCAGGACATTGTGGTAATAATATATGTGGTACTTTAGAATAATTTACATTATGTATACACAGATGGTTATATACAAAGGTTTAATATTGAAACAGGGTGTGTGTGGATGTTTGATAAGTTGCTAAATAGTTAGTACACCCTTGAATAGCACAGGTTGCATCTTTCGTTCTCCGTAATGTGAGTTCATAAATGTGTTTGTGTTCTCGCTTCCCACATGCCAGTCCTTGATGTGAATCCAAGTAAGTCATTGATTGATTTTTACTCACCTAAAAATTTCAGCATATCCATTCAACACTGCATGGACTTGATGTGAGGTCTGTCTTGAGTAATTTTTCTTTAACAAATCTCATTTCTGCCCCTCAGTTCCTACAAACAAATCAGACATGGACGTCACAGAGAACGCTGAAAGTCGAGTGTTTGTGGTACGTCTGCGCATTCCCAATACAAATGTAATGACTATCAAAAATGTTAGATTGTAACTGCAAATCTGTGTGTCTTTCTTTGAACAGGTGTCTGTGGCTGTGGGTCTTGCTGTGTTTGCCTGCACTTTCCTTCTCATCATGGTTTTGGTTGTTAACAAGTGTGGCCAGCACTCCAAGTTTGGTATTCACCGTAGGTTATCACTCATTATTTCATTTACTATAGCCACTAGTTGATTAAAGGAATAGTTTTTTGGGGAAATATGCTTATTCTGTTTCTTGCTGACAGTTAGATGAGAAGATCGATACCACTCTCACGTCTATACGCTAAATATGTAGCTAGAGCCAGCAGGCAATTAGCTCAGCTTAGCATAAAGAGTGGAAACAGGGGTAAACAGCTAGCGTGGTTCTGTCCAAAGCTAAAAAAAATCATTGCTATTGGCTCTACCTTTATACTGTATTTATCATACAGACATGAGAGTGGTACCCATCTCTCCTCTCTTGGCAAGAATGCAAATATTTCCCAAAATGTCGAAGTATTCCTTTGAAGAAATCCTCCCTGAGTGTGTAAAGCAGCAACAGCGGACTTTTACACATTAGATCATTATCTATGTGCAGTCTAAACATAAAATACCTGTGATACTCTGTCTGAGGATTTTTCTTTTTGTGCGTTTCCCCTACAGTTTAAAAACCCATCTTTCTTTGCAGGATTATTTTACCATAGCATTAATTACGGATCTAGAGATGAGTCTATTAGCTTAGCTTACCACAAAGACTGGAAACAAGGCAAGGCAAGTTTATTTGTAAAGCACATTTCAACAACAAGGAAATTCAAAGTTCTTTACATAAAACATAAAAGCAACATAGGGCAATATGAAAATACATTTAAATACAATTAAAAAGAGTTAAATAGAAAACAAAAACAAGATAAAACAGGAGAGTCAAAGTTACAGTGCAGTATATGAAATTAATCATTATTTGATTAAATAAAAAGAAGCGGCAAACAGAATAAGTCTTCAGCCTTGGTTTTAAATAACTGAGAGTTTCAGTTTCAGTCAAAAACTGTTCCAGATATATGGTGCATAAAAACTAAACGCTGCATCTCCATGTTTAGTTTTGACTCTGGGGACAGAAAACAGACCTGTTCCAGACGACCTGAGAGGTCTGGATGGATTATAACGTAGCAGAAGATCTAAAGAAAACCTAAACCATTCAGTGCTTTATAAACAGTATTTTAAAATCAAGTCTTTGACAGACTGGAAGCCAGTGTAAAGGCCTCAGAACTGGAGTGATGTGATCTACTTTTTTAGTCTTATTGAGGATGCGAGCAGCAGCGTTCTGAATCAGCTGCAGCTGTCTGATCGATTTTTTAGGGAGTTTTGTAAAGACACTGTTACAGTAGTTGAGTCGACTGAAGATAAATGCATGGACAAGTTTTTCCAAATTCAATTCAATTAAATTTTATTTATTACCTGTTAAGAAAGACAGATTGATCATATCCAGTAAAGAAGTGCAAACTAAGGGTAAAACTTCTTTAAGCAGCCTAGTTGGAATGGGGTCTAAGAGACAGGTTGATGGCTTAGATGAAGAAATCGTTGAAGTTAGTTGAAAAGGTTGATAGGAGAAAAGCAGTCTAAATATATATCAGGTATATATATCAGGTTTTACAGCTGTTTCTAAGGTTCCTGTGTTTGAAAATAAATTGGTACTGGTTGAGGACATGAGGTTGAGTTTTTTCTTTAATAGTTAAAATTATCATTAAAGAAGCTCATGAAGTCGTTACTACTGAGGGCTATAGGACTACATGGCTCAATAGAGCAATAGAGCCTCCTGGTCTCAACTCTGAGTTGTCAGCGTGTTGGTAATAAACTCGGCCAGATTTCTAGATATGAGAGCTGCTCCATCCAAAGTGGGATGAACACCGTCTATCCTAATCAGACCAGGTCTTCCCCAGAAAGTCCACCACTTATCTACAAAGCCCACATCATTTGTGTTTACACTTATCCTTAGCCAGCCGTTTTAAATAGGATTCAACGTCGCCTGCTCTGGCCCCAGGAATACATTTGACTATGGTCACTGGTGTCGCTAAGTTCACGTTTTCCAAAGTGGAGCTGCCAATAATCAGAGTTGGTTTCTCAGCGGGCGTTTCGCTGAGTGGGGAGAACTTGTTAGAAATCTGAACAGGTTGGTGGTGAACCGTGGGCTTCTGCTTAAGGCTATGCTTCCTTCAGACAGTCACCCAGCCTCCCTGGTTTTGGCGATGGCTAACGAGAGCTACCTCTAGAGTTCCCATGGTGTGGAACTGCATTACATGTACCATTATCACTAAAGGAGGCAGAGGAATAGCTAAACATTTGACACACCAAGCAGGAGAGAGCAGGAGAGTGAGAGGAAGAGAGAAGCCATTGCTAGCTGCTACACTAAAGAACAGTGGCTAGCAAAACTGAATAGCGTGTAAACTGTGGGATAAGCGAGAAAGTTGCTAAAAGAAGGAGAGAGCTATGAGTGCTTGAGCAGAACTAGTGTATGTTTAAATGTATAGCAGGTAGTTAGTCACTGTAGAAGAAGAATGAATGAAGAATCGAACAAAATTAACAGTGATGAGCTAGAGCAGCAAAAATACAGTATTAGTAACACACAAACACTGGTTACCGGACACAACATGCTTACTTCAGCACATCAGCCACAAATCAGCTTCACATCACGTAATTAAATCCTGCTAAGACATAGGTCCTTTAATCCTTGATATATTCTTATAGTGGTTGTAGGCTGACTTTGTAATTATCTTAATGTGGCTGTTGAAATTCAGGTCTGAGTCCATGACTACACCAAGATTTCTGGCTTGGTTTGTGGTTTTTAACCTTACCGTTTGAAGCTGATCACTTATTTTTAATCGTTCCTTCTTGGCTCCAAAAACAATTGCTTCAGTTTTATCTTTGTTTAATTGAAGAAAATTCTGCCAAATCCAATCAGTTGTTGATTTGTTCGATGCACTTACTCAGCGCTTGTATTATAGTCCCCTGGTGATATGGTTATGTAAATGTGTGTGTCATCTGCATAATTATGGTAATTAATTTAGTTGTTGAGCCAGTGGGAGCATGTAGATGGTAAACAGAAGAAGCTATTCAACTCCCAGTTCTAGCATTATCTTTTACTCTGCTTGGTCACAGTAATGAAACATTTTTTTGGCAAATCAAACTGCATTGGGAACCACTGAAAGTTTCACCTGTGGCGTCAAGATTTCTTTGAGACAAAATGACTTTTTGAGAAAGACATTGGCTTTTGTAACTTGTAAAATTCAACTTCCTTATCTCTCTGTTATATTACCATGCCGTGATAAAAGCAATCTAACCCAGTAGGTGGCATTGTCTCAGCCCAGACCACAATCTGAAGGCACACATGCAAACTGGAATGAGCCATAATCAAACATTCTGCCAAATTATTATTTCAAATCGCAGATGATTCTGTCAGGCTCTCAGAGGGTAATGCACAGGAAGGACTGACTAGTATAGGATTTCCACTGAGCTGTAACTTTGCACACAGGCAGCCGCTGTGTCGGCTGGGCTAAAGTGCCTTAATTACTGCACGAGAATGGCAGCAGAAACCTCCTTTGGCCACCGCCACGTGGTGAAGGCCATTAAAGAAGATGGATGGATGGATGGATAGAGAAACAGCTAGACCTGATATAGCTCTGCTTGGACCCCAACCCCCCCAACACACACACATACACCCTTCTCACTCTCAAAGTGCCTAAGTGGGCCTGATTGCCTAAGTGGACCCTGCTCCCTCTTTCCTTCCCCCCATTGCTCTCTCTTTGTTGTTCCATTTTCTACTGTGTTGGACTCTTGGGGTTCTGTGGTTTGCCTTGCTGAGTGGGGTTTTACAATTTGGGCCCCACTTGTTTGGCTTTTAATACGCACTATAGTCAGAGGTTGCTAACCATTCAGACTTCCTATGTGGTCATTTTTTCAGTTCAATGTGGCCTGATTGCTGCATGGTTGATGATGGTGATTATTAGAGCTTGTCATCATCTGTCACCATGGTACCAACAAACGTGCAACCAAGTTGGTAGCGGAGAACCCTGATTCCTCGAAGGGGACAGAATTGGTTCTGAATTTTCTTTTGATTGCCACTGCAATTACAAACGGCTGCAGACTGATCAGGTGTTACATATCTCAAAGTTTTGCTTGTTTGCATCCCTCCCCATTTCATTAGGTTCATCAGTTTTGGGCACTGAGGATGACCTGGCTGTATCGCTTCGTTTCATGAACTTTGGAACCAGCCCGCCTTCCTCAGATGAAGACTCTGGTTTATCCAGCTTTGTAGAGAATCCACAGTACTTCTGTGGCATCATCAAGGAGAAAGACATGTGTGAGTGTTATTGCTGACCTCGCTTCCACTAGTTTCCTTATGTTTGGTTTGGTTTGTTAGTGAATCCACACTGCTTTTTTCCCCGAAATTTAATGAAATTTCAGGGAAATGACTGTTGGTGTTATTTTTTACGACAAGCATTTTTTGTGTGGAGTGTTTTGGTCACTGTCTGTGATTTATTTATTAATGTCTGTAATATTTGAGTGTCTTTGTTGTTGTTTTGTCTGCTAATTATAATAATCACAAAATAGATTTCATAAGGGACAACTATAGAGCTAAAGTGAAATCTTGAGCAAATATAATTAACTTTTGGTGCAAACAAGACATCAGGTGATCAAGTCGCTTCAGATGTTTTCACCCAGATTTTCAAATCTTTTCTGCACTTTATGATCAGGTGTCCAGCATATTAAACGGCAGGACATTGTGTTGAAGTGGGAGCTGGGTGAAGGAGCGTTTGGCAAAGTCTACCTGGCTGAGTGTGCCAACCTCAGCCCTGACAGTGACAAGATGCTGGTTGCCATCAAGGTGAGTGAATTTACGCCGTCGCTCTACATTGTCTCAAAGGCACTTTCACTATCAGTGTGGTTATATTCCCTCTAAGCATTTGCAGCATTAGTGAAACCATGTCAGCTGTCAGTGTGAAGTCTAAGCAGCAAAGGAGAGAGTGCAGATATAATAAAGTAACAACATTGTTACTGTAGACTTTTACTGAAGTACGGGTAAAAACTGAGGGAAATTGTACTAAAGAAAAATGAGGTTACAATTAGCTTTGAAAAAAAATCACAATTACATTTGATTTGCCTTTGCTATGCAATACAACAAAAGAGAAAGCTGTAATTAAAAATAGCGACCAGTTACTCTTTTTGTCTGAATGAAACTTTGCCTGTAAAACAAATAAAAATGTGGGGTCTTGGTGGCCAAGGGGTTAAAGACGCTGTACAAGTGCAACATCCCCAGTTTGAGCAGCTTGTTGCATGTCATATCCCCTCTCTTCCTGTCAGCTCTCTGTTGTCCACTATGTAATATAGGCAAAAATGCCCAAGAAATAAATACTTAAAAAAATTCAAAGTTAAATACTCAAAAGAACTACTTGATACTACACCAACAAGAGTAAAAGTAAGTGCACTGCACTCATACTTAAATCGTCCGTATACTGAAATAACATCCTGCGGTTTCAGAGTAAGATGTCTTTGTTGAGGACAGTCAGGTGGTTTAATACACAGCTCATGTTACAACAGGTTAATGCAAACCACAGCGAATAAAAACAAGGCGATGAATCTGGCTCTGCTCAGATTTATCACCCCATTAATCAAGCTTATGCTTTTATTGCAACACATCATCACTCATCCTGTAAGCTGGAGCAAAGCAAGGAATTCTGGCCCACAATTGCCTTTTATTACATTTCTTACAGTTGGTTGCTTTTAATGCTGTTGATTTAAGATGTTTACTTTTACTTTAAGCCCAATAACCAGCATTTTCATGTAAATGCACACCCCTTGTGTGGTCACAGACTCTAAAGGACGCCAACGAGTCGACCCGGCAGGACTTCCAGAGGGAGGCAGAGCTGCTGACGGTGCTCCAACACCAGCACATTGTGCGATTCTACGGCGTCTGTACCGATGGAGAGCCGCTGGCCATGGTGTTCGAATATATGAGGCACGGAGACCTCAACCGATTTCTTCGGTATGTAGCAGACCTGATCAGAATGACCTGAGGGTCATGAGTTCAATTCCAACAACTGTCCATCCCTGCTGAACAAAATGTTGACCCTTCCAGTAGTTAATATGATTGGGAAGCGTGTTTGAAAGTGAATTACATGCGGAAGGTTTTCACAATATTGTGCTTTCTGTATTCCTCATCTCAATAACCCAGTAAAAATAATGGTTGAAAGTAGAGATTTCCTAAATGTGCATCAAATAGAACATCCTCATCATTAACATGATTATTATTTTCAAGCCTCACAGCAGACATTTTGACTTGTCATAGGCCAAACCACAGGTGTTAATAATAACATTAACTATGGCTCTGTTCTATTCAAGTGTCCCAGTGGGCCGTGACAATGAGTCAGCAGCTAAATGGGAAATGGAGCTATTGTTAATTTTATTATTTACACTAGAGATGAAACGATTAATCGATTAGTTAATATGTAACACTTTTTATGATCAGATAATTGTTCAAGTCTTTTTTTAGGCAAAAATGCCAAAAGTTCAATGTTTCTAGCTTTGCAAATGTGATAATTTGATATTTTTCTTCTATGATATGAAATTGAATTTCAAAAAACAAGCAATTTAAATATGTGCATTACATAAGACATAAAGGCATTAATACAAGATACACTACAGTGAAAAATATAACTAAATAGTCCCAAATTTAATTTAATTTAGATTAATCGATAATAAAAATTATTGTTAGTGGCAGCCCTAATTTACAGCTGTGCTTTTCCTACTGTGACTTGTTCAAATATCTGTGAAAAAGGCCTATTGCCTCATTGTCTGAATTCACCCTTTTTGGCCTTCCAGTGATTTCCATTAAGGCACTTCACATCTTCCTGCCTTCCTTCAAGAAAAGCTCTTAGTGTCTTTGAGAAAGGGATTTAACCACCAAATGTTAAAATTGTGAATCTGTTCAGTGCCCAACAGCTGTGTGAATGTTTTTAACTGTTAATATACATCAACAACTGTTGAAAATAAGAACCTCTGACACTGATAAGTGACTCCAGCTCTTTAAAGACACTGTGAGTACAGTATCAGTCAAACCTGATGTGTGCTCAAGGGTTAAAACTGACTGTGTGTTTCCAGTAGTCACTCAGCGTATTTCTGGATTCTGTGTGTTTAAGTAGAAATGCTTGAAGGATACATGCATACTGGCTGTGGAAGTGTTTGGACTTGACTATACAATTATTTTTGATGTTGCTGCTTTTCCTCCATCTCTGCACTTTAAGGTATTTTAGGTCCTATTTGCATGGTGCTTGTTAATCTAGGGACCTAGAGATTGTCAGTAATTTCAATCTCCTGTAAAACTGACATGCCTTTGTTTACAAGTCAAAATTCAAGGAAAAATTGCCCATTGTCTTCTGCTTTTTCCTCCTTACAATTTATATCACACTAATGTCACAGAAAATGGATGCATTAGTGAATTGTATAGGAGAACGCTTTGCTTTTGCTAAATCAGAAATGAAAAAAATCCTGTTGCTGCCCAGGCCACATGGGAGAAATTTGCCTTCAGGGCTTTCTGGCAGAAAGGCTTTCTACTTTTCTTTTTTTCCTAAACCTAACCAAGTAGTTTTGGTGCCTAAACCTAACCAAGTAGTAAGGCTTTCTGGTAGAAAGCCCTGAGGGCAAACCTCTCCCATGTGCTATGCGCTGCCATTCCAGGAAGGTTTCTTGTTTGGTGCAAATGTGATTCACAACATGTCAAGGCATGGGCCCAATATATTATTTACAAGATGTCATCATATAATAATGGCAAACAGACCAAATTTCAAATGTGGCAGAATTTTATTTGAATATTGATGGGCACAGTAAATAACCAGATTCAGCACTTCACTTCACTTGACATGTTGTGTAACATGGTGACGGAAAAGCTTTAAATATGTTCTTTCAATCATTTAAATTGTAATCCAAAAACATCTAAGTTTAGAAACCTCTGGAGTGAGTTAAAGGAGTCACTGAGGACTGAGACAGTGTTGACCTATTAGAGCTCACTTGGCACCTGGGAAGCCATCTGACAAAACTATTAGAGCAGACGCAGTTGATGCTGTCTGCCAGGTGTCCTCCACAGGAGACAGACTGAGAATGAAAACACACAGACAAACACACATGCATGCACACAGACTTTGCCTGAGATATATGTTCACGAATGGATGGAAATCGCATTTCCAGCAGACAGAATGGGAGAAACGTCTGAGGGCCCCCACAATGCAGCTGCTTTCCCACCCTGCCACCTGCCTTTTAAACTAATACTGATTGTATAGACAACTTCCTTTGTAAGGAGGGGACAAAGTGGAGAAGAGAGATATTAGGATGGATGGAGACACATCATCTGTGATTTGCTCATTTAGGCTGGAGTTAGATGTGAGAGTGGGTGTTTATGATCCACAGGAACAACTGAGAGTCAATGTGCTCTGCATCTCCGAATTGCATTATTGCAAATCAATTGTAGGCATATTACAAGCCTTATGTTTTCTATTAACCATCACTGTTAAATGGCTTTATTATGGCGTAGTCACGCCAACCATGTCTGTAATGCTCTCAAGAGCTCATATATGTCAGAAATGTTCAATCTGCAGATTGCACGCTGAGGTCATTGTCCTTCAGGTCACCCAAGGTTGATGCCATAGTTACCAACATACTGGGAGCCAAATCCCAGTGTTTGATTAATCTGAATAGCCAATAGAAACAGAGAAGAATAGCAGAGGCCAGCACGTTCTGTTCTTTACAAATGGAAATATGTGTGTTCGTACACTTCACAGTGGTCAGGAGTTTCGCTCCAGAGCAGAAAATAAAACCAATTCAATGTATATAATTATAATCCCACAGCACTGCAAAAGATTCCCTTCTATTAATAAGGCAAATATATCGTGTCATCTACCAGTGGCTGATAAAAATACTTGAAACTACAAACACGTCTGACCTCAAAAGCTTTAACTTGAAATGACATATAGTACATTATATACAAGCTTAGTCCTTCTTAAAAAGGGCTTACTCAATTTGTCCAACTAAATTTTACATGTAAATATAACATTATACTGTACTTAGATATATAGTTTTTGCAGTGATGACATGCATGCATTTAACCAATTCAACTAAAGAAAAAAGAAAAAAGAGAAAAATATATTGACAGTATTGTTTTTGTGCTCTCGCTGAAAAATAGCTTGAAAGACTTACTTAAGAAAATCCAGATGGCTTGACACAAGTTTAACAATCTAATGTAAATGGTGCTTGACAAGATTATTTAACTTTGATAATAAAAATGCACAGCTTTGACACAACACATATGACATCCTGTGTCACCCAGAGGTGGCAGAAATAAAACTGCCAGGGCCTAACTGGTACACTCTGGGTCCAGTGGTGGAAAATAACTCCTCAAGTATTGTACTTAAGTACAATTTTGAGGTACTTTACTGGAGTATTTCCATTTCATGCTACTTTATACTTCTACTCCACTACATTTCAGAGAGAAATATTGTACTGTATACTCCACTGTACTAACTGTTACTTTTCAGATTAAGATTTTACATGAAAAACATATATGATAGAACATTTTAAAAAGAGCATGGTTATAGATTAAACCAGTGTTATGTAAGCTTTTTGGCTTGTGACCTCTTACAAAAAAGAAATGTCTAGTTAGGGCCCCTTGTCACATTTCAGATGTCTTGTTAGCAGTTCCACCAAAGAGACATTTTCTTCTCAGATGGTTTCATTGAAATAACTGTTCAAGGTCCAACAAGGTCAGATTATCCATTATTTCACAAAAGTAAAGATTAAAGTAAAGTTCTTCTTTTCTCTCCCATTAATCATCTCATGACCCCTCAGATTCATCTTGTGACCCTTTGGAGGGGTCCGATCCCTAGGTTGGGAACCACTGGACTAAACTATCGAACTGTATATAAAGTAGTTAAAACTAGCTCCACCTCAACCAGCTACAACAGTAAAATGCTGCTTATACATTGTTACAATCAGTAACAATCTAATAATGTCATATATAATATTACATCAGTCACGGGGGCCATTTTTCTGCAGAACGAGTACTTTTACTTTTGAAACTTGAAGTACATTTTGCTGATAGTACTTGTATACTTGTACTTGAGTAGGATTTTGTAGTAGGATTTCGAATGCAGGAATCTTAATTGTAATGGAGTATTTCGACATTGTTGTATTAGTACTTTCACTTAAGTAAAGGATCTAAATACTTCTTCCACCACTGCCTGGGACTCATTTTTGCTTTCTCGTCTCACATATTTCCCTCTTAACTGTCTAATAAAGCAGAAATACCATTAAAATAATGCAGTAGTGTATATAGTAGTATAATGCAAAGTAATGTACAATCAAGCAGCCTTGTTCCAAAAACACTCACATGTTCCTTGTGTGGCTCCTGTAGAGCTCATGGCCCTGACGCTCGTATCCTGGAGGAGTCGAAGATGCCCCCGCTGGGTCAGCTCACTCTGCCTCAGATGCTGCACATCGCCGCCCAGATCGCCTCGGGCATGGTCTACCTGGCATCACTGCACTTCGTCCACCGCGACCTGGCAACCCGCAACTGTCTGGTGGGGGAGGGCCTGGTGGTCAAAATCGGAGACTTTGGCATGTCCCGAGACATCTACAGCACAGATTACTATCGGGTAAGTGGCTGGAAAAGATAGTTGTATTTAGTTTTTTTTTTTTTTGGTTCTTAGATGAAAACTTGACTATGATGTTCTTAAAGGATCGGTTCAGCCAAATTACAAAAACAGGAATTTTTCCTTTTCAGCCCTAATGTTGTCTGGCCTTGCAAATAGTTTTGCTTTTATGTGTCCAGCATCCATCTGTGATATTTCTGCTGCTACGCCATTGAATGAAAATTTGTTTTGTGGTGCTCAAAGCACTGAAAATGCAACAGCAACTCACCTTTCCAGAAACAATGTCCTGGTTCCTCTGGATAATTCACAGACTGTGAACAGTTTTAAATTTGTTACTCTTTATAAATCACATTATTGCTGTGAAATGACCCATTATGACTGCTTTGTTTGGTTTTCGCTCATAATGGCCAGTTACAAGCAATCCAGTGATGGGCAAAGTTAATCAGCTGTAATCACAGGTATCTTGTAAATTTGACAAACCCTTGGAGACGTTAGATTTTGGCACAGAGGAGGATGAAAATGAATTTGATCCCAGTACCCGTAACTGCTCTTCAATTCACCTTTTTTAGTGTTCAAGAAGTATCAGTCAGGTTTCCCTTAGTTTACTTTGTTATTGCAAGGATTTCCAAAAATGAAGATCTGCTAACTTATCAGAGTCAGGATTTAGAGTTGTATTCCCGTTAAACCTTGTGTTTTGGATTTGTATCCTCTAGTTTAAGGACACACAAACTTCTCAACCATTCTCATAAGATGACCAAGACATCTATTTTCATGTGTAAAAATATGGTGCCACCTGAGGGGGAGGATAGTGCCTTGATTTTTATCATTCAGCATGAATAAAAATTAGAGGATCCAATCTCAGTGTTTTATCAAACTATCAACTAAAATCTATCCTAAACAAAACACCTAATTACATTTTATGTTTTAGCCACACACTGTAGATACAATTCACATTTTTGTTAGCTTAAACATTAAACAAATGTTTATTCTTAGCACTGTGAGTATTGAGAGCTGCTGAAAACTGGCGTCAAATTCCTTGAATGTTTTTAATAAACTTAATTTTTATTCTGTTTCCGAGGATATCAGCTAGTTTGTAAAGTTAGTTGTCACCTTTTTCAAATTATAAATATTTCCTTTAGAAATTTAAATTGTCCTGAGACATATTGCACTTGACTGTTAATGTGAGAGTAGAGTTTAGTGTACATTTTGATCAGTAATGTGTGTAACCTGTGAGAGACTGCAGAGTACTTCATTGTATTTACTATATATATATTTGGTGAAATTTCTCAACCAAACTGATTAACAGTACTGCGCTTGTTTACATTTTTCAGTTTGACAGGCCTCTGTGGGGTCTGAGAAGTTGAAAATCACCTGATTCTGATTTGCAGGTGTCATTTCTGTTACAGCACAATTTGTTTTTCTCTCAAACCGACGAGTTTGCACTAATGAACATTCCTTCCTTTTTCACATTACTTTTTTTTTATTGCACTCCAATCATTAAGGCCATGTTGATGGACAACTCCTCTAAAAACTCACAAATTTAGCAAAACATCACAGACTGAGTAGATTACCCACGATTTTGGTGGCTGTGATTTCATTTACTTTTTCACATTGAATTAAAATACTCTGAATTGAAGCTTTTTCTGACATTAAAACTCTTATTGTCCAGATTGTCTGCCTCACATTGATTTCCGGCTGCTCTTCCAGTTAATCTTAGGTGGTTCAAGGATGAACAGGAATAGGTATCTGTCTGAGATCTGCTTAAAAATGTCTGTGTTACTACAGTAAAAGATGGCATTTCTGCTTAATTCCATCAACAAAGCAAAATGGCTAAATGTTCACCTTAAGACTTCCATTATGCAATAATGATAAAATATTTCACATTCCATTGCATATAAAATTATATTGGGTGTAGAGTTAGCATACATTCATTGCCTCATCTTCCTCCTTAGGTGGGTGGACGTACGATGCTGCCAATCCGCTGGATGCCCCCGGAGAGCATCATGTACAGGAAGTTCACCACAGAGAGCGACATCTGGAGCTTCGGCGTGGTCCTCTGGGAGATCTTCACCTATGGTAAACAGCCCTGGTACCAGCTGTCCAACAGTGAGGTGGGTTGGGATGGAAAGTTAATCAACAACTTTGAAGGTCAATAATGTTAGACGTATCTGTTATTGGCAAATAATTCTTTCTTTCTTGTTGCCAGGACGCATTTTAGTAGATTTTTATCACCACAGGAAACACCCACACAAACATGTATTTGTAGCCTTCATCACCAGTTCAAGACATATTTTTACCTTTTGTGGTATCTAGCTATGCACATAGCGTTAGTTTTATTTGTCCAGGTATTGTGAGATATTTGACTTTTCTGCGCTACTCCAATACAATGAAGGTGAGTGGAATTTCTTTCTTCAGTTGAAAACTGTTCACCCTCAAAACTGGGCACACAAAACCAAAACTATCTGCAGGGCTACATACCACTAGAGTTAAGGGAGAAAATGTGTTTTTTTCTAATTTGAGTGAGCTGCACCTAAAGGAATAGTTCGACATTTATTATTTTGTTATTTGTTTAGAAGAAAACGCCACAGGGTACCTTAAAAAAAAATCTTATTTCCCCAAGAGGGATTAATAAAGTACTTCTTCTTAATTAAGAGAAATTAACTTAGAGAAATTTGCAGTTGGTGGCTCCAGCTGGCACTTTAAAACCCAGGAGAACAACAACAGGACTTCACTAAACTACATTTCTCATTTGTGTGGCCAATGGGAAGGATTGTGGCTCACCCAGAGAAAGCTCTAAGTCCAAAGTGCTTCTTCTCTGCCATTATGAACAGAGTTTAGTATTTCACTCTTTGGTTTTAACTTGACACTGTGTGCTCAGATTTCCTGTCAGACATTAGAATATATTTTGGCATGGGGTAATTGAATTTGATCGTCAAACCTCAACAAATGAAACTGAAACTATCTGAGTGGCTAGTGGCCAAATAGTGTTTTTTTTTTTTTTTTGGTGAACTGTCCCTTTAAACTGGACAGATGGAACTACAGGGAATTATCTTGTGTGATTGTTTCTTTCTTGCACTTCCAAACATTGTTGGTTAGCTTATTACTGATTTACCTGCATTGTTTGTGGAGGAGACAATATTTACTGTTGACTTTTTACTTTGTTTTTTTTTACTATACCACTGCTGTTGGCCTTCTACAGTACTAGACAAGCTAGTAAAGCTACCAAAAACTAGCCTACTGATGCCTTGAGCTCCCCATATTACTACAGCTTTTTTGTTTTTACACTTAATTTGGTACAGATTCAACAGATAGTTACAACTTGTTAATTAGTGAGCTTTAGATGTGTTGGTAGGCGAACTTTGTTACATTTGGATAGAGCCATGTTAGCTGGCTAAGCTAACTAAACTAATCCTATTCTGGCTACAGCTACATATTTAACAGAAAGAAATGAAAGTGGAATAAATCTTCTCATCTTAACATCCTAACTCTCAGCAAGAAATCAAATGTCTAATTATTCCTTTAAATTGTTTATTGTGCCTTCGTGAGATTAAGGGGGTGTTTTCTGTAAAGTTATAGTTTACACAGCAAAGTTTACATTTTGATAAGAGTTTGTGTGTAATTTCATAGTCAGTGGAGTTGGTTAATTGTTGAGTCATTTGCTCACTCGTAGCGCTTTAAACATACAATAAATGTTTTTTTTTTGTTGGACACTTTGGGGCAGCTGAAGCAAGTTTTGAACACAACATTGACATATCATCACCTTTTAAGTTGATATAGCAAACTTCAGCAACAACAGTCAGAAAACTATTTACACATCTAGCAGCTACAGAGCAATATTATCATTCATTGGGAGTTGTGTTTCTGGATACCTGGTGAATGTAAGTCCAATATTTACTGATATTTAACTCTATTTTTGGTTTCTACTGTGGTCCTTACAACTCCTGAGGGAAATATCTTGCTCTTTAGTTGCTAAATGCTCCACTATGTTCACCAGCTAGTCACTAACTGTGTCTGTCTGCCGTTTGGTGCTGAACAGGTCGTGTACAGTGGGTTTTTAGAGCTTTTTCACTGAAAACAGCGGCCTGCTGCGTCCAAAAACGACGCTATGAGAGCAGTGAGAGTGAACCAAAACAGTAAATTTGTGGGCCAGACGGCTAAACAATGAGCTGAAACTCACTATAACGCTCAGTAAAGCTGAGAGGAGCTGTAGATTCAGGTGATAGTTCTCTGTAGGTTCATCACTACGAGCAACCCCTTTCACATAGTCACATTGTTTTCACATTGTCATTTGATTCATTGTTGGTATGAAAATATTTATTATAGCCACTTTAAATATATTTAAATATGATAAATTAACTTATTAACTAGATTTATTTAAACCCAACACTAGTGCAAACACATTTGTAAATTGCAGCCTGAAATGGTTTGGTGCTTTCATATAATTTAAACTTGCAAAACAAAATATTTTCATTGTAGTTGTAGATACTTCAGTGCATATGTTGCTGAAGTTTTTCACCGCTCTGCACTTTTAAACTAATCAATATGTTCATAGTAATTAAGGGCAGTCCAGTCTAGCCTTTTCAGCTTGAGCACCAAGAAGTGGGACCACAGCGGTGCTATTACAGGCCGAAACCCTCTCTCCTTTCAAGAGAAGGGTATATCACTTTTCCCAGGCACTCAATTCTAATCTCATTGGCTCTCATTTTTGCCCAGGTCCAATGAGCTTTAACCTTGTTAACCTAATCTGTCTCGCCCAATGAGGGACAGGTGAAATTATCATGTTGCCTAAACACGCAGTGGCGGAGATAAATCATCCCAAAATACTGACTTGGCGTGCTGTGGTGACAGCGGACATTTTTGGCAGCCATTATGAGTGTTTTTGTTGAGCTGTGAGGCTGACTGACGGGCCATTTTGGTGTGAAGTCGCTCTGCGCTGACAGGCCTCTTTTGTTCATTGTATCAGGGCAAGGTTAACAATGGTAAAGAGATTGAGTCAGTAACCCTTCAAATGGAGAGCGCTGCGAAATCCACTCTCTCATCCTCGACAGTGATTTATTCGCTGAGCAGCAAGAGCGTGTGAACTCAATCAGTCGTCGTAGCCATTAGTGTCTGAGCTGGAGGTTATTCATATTTTTGCTCCTCTCATTTGTCCCAGAGGTCTCCGCTAATGGACACATATCTGTAAATCTGTAGATACTGAGGTTGTTGTGCCAAAAGTATCTGTGTATTAAAAAATGTCCTTGGTGCAGCATACACTGATTCACAAAGTCTCTCTAAAGGAATTTGACACACTCTGTGAGAATTTAAAGGTATTTAGCTTAGTTTTGGTTTTATTTGCCCAGGTTTTGATCTGTCGGTACTTGTACCCCAGGGGTTATATGTATTTTTTATATATATATATATATATATATATATATATATATATCTCCACATATTTGTGTTTAGGAGGAAAATAATCAAACAAATAGGATTACAAATTGTTGCGATTTTGATTTTAGTATACAGTATTTATTTCACAATAACCAATAAACTACCAGCTAAAGTAAGCCGACTGCAAAGGACATAACTCCCACTAACCTTGATTCAGTTGTAGCACCTTAATACCAGAGAGAAAACTAGTTATCAAGCATGCAGAAATGTCTAAATGGATAGCTAAAAGTAATGAATAAATGGTTCCAGTGTCTGCCATTTCAAGTGGGAGTAGTACAAATTCACTCTTGAAAAAAAGAGACTAAACCTAACCAAAGGCAATTCCAAGATCACTATGTCTTGCCTGAAAAAAAGTACTGATAACAATATACATTTTAATATCATTATCAGTGTTAAATAATATCCAGTTTCAAATGAAATGAAATGATCACATTTGGAAATGTATCAAATTTGGTTCATTCTTTGATTCAGGCTGAAATATCTCAACTATCGGATGGATTGTCATCAAATTTTGTACACACGTTCATGTTCCCCAGAAGATATCCTCCTGACTTTGGTGATCCTTTGACTTTTCCTGTAGCGCCACCAGCAGGTCAAAGTTTTCACTTATCCAGTGAAATATCTCAACATCTACTGCATGGATTGGCACTCAATTTTGTAGAGATTCATTGTTCCCAGATGATTAATCATTTTGGTGATCATCTGACTTTTCCTCTAATGCCACCATGAGATTAAGTTTTTTTTTTTTAATATCTCAACAACAACTAGATGGATTGCCATGAAATTTGGTACAGACATTCATGGTTCAGAGAGAATGAATTGCAAAAACATTGATCCCCTGACCTTTTATTTAGTGCAAAAATCTACCTGCAAAACTAATGACATTCCCATCAGCCTCAGCTGTACTTTGTGTTTAGTACTAATTAACAAATGCTACCATGCTGACACGGTAAACTAAGACGATAAATATTATACCTACTATACATCAACATGAAGCATTATAGCATTATCATTGTAAGCATGTTAACATGCTGACGTTAGCATTTTGTTAAATACAGCCCATAGATTGTATAAAACATGGACGTTGTGTCCGTGACCAGCCGTCGCCATCTTGGCAGTACCTGACTACAGCTAATCCAAAAATGAGCAAAGAGGTGGAGCTGAGGCAAACCGAATGAAGCCTGGTTGCTGAACCACCTAGCGGCATGCCACCTGATATGGGACCCACCTGTCACTCAAAGCATCCACGTCCTAAATTATACAAAACTTTAAGCCTTAATATAATTTAAATGGGTGAGTTATAAAAAAAAAAAATTCACCTCCCTCACAGTTGTCACGAAGGAGGAAATTATCTATTGAGACCAAAACTGTTTTTTGTACCAGGCTGTAAACATGTTTATTTCTGCTGTAAAGCTGGGCATTTTAATATGGGGCTCTATGGGGAATTACTCGCTTTTGGAGCCAGCATCAAGTGGCCATTCGAGGAACTGCTGTTTTTGGCACTTCTTTGGTTGGCTTAATTTTTCAGCCCTGGAGGTTGCTGCTTGGTACAGCCTCACAGAGCTGCTAGCGTGGCTGTAGACTCTTAGTCTTGTTTAAGATCTCAAATAACCATATTGGCCTCTAAACTCCAGTAATGGTCAATACGATTTTTTCAAATTTGGGTGAACTGAGGTCTTAAGTTGAACTGACACAATGTCTCTTGTTTATTGTGGAGTAACTGAGGACAGATACACAATATATCCTGTTAATATATTATTAATTGAAATTCCCACCCCAACAGGCCATCGAATGCATCACGCAGGGACGGGAATTGGAAAGGCCACGCACCTGCCCCAAGGAGGTGTACTTGCTGATGCAGGGCTGCTGGCAGAGAGAGCCCCAGCAGAGGATGGTCATCAAGGACATCCACAGCCGCCTGCTGGCCCTGGTCAAGAACCCGCCGGTTTACCTGGATATCCTGGGCTAAAGGTGCTGAGAACCAACCAGGGAGTGGAGTTTACTCTAATCAGGGGTGATAATTACTTTAAGCTAGTTCCTCTTGGTTTAAGTTTAAAAGTACGTCCCAGTTGTCCCAGTACCTGCTTTTCCAGCCTCGATGCTTGATGGACTAACAGTCTGCAGTGACCTTTCCACTTCAGTTTTACCTCATCCTGGCTCGACCCCTGACCCCTGTTTACTGCCCCGTCATTCTCTGGAAACCTGTCAAATGTTTACCAAAGTGTTTAATGTTTATCGGAGGTGGGATCAGCCTGATGGAGGGACATGCATGGATAAGTGTTGAAGTAACTGTATATATCAGATGATGGCTTGTTGGGGGATTTTGGCTCTGAAGTCCCTGCAAAGGTCTGTGAGCTGAGCTGTGGTGCATTTTATACAACTCTACAGCCAACACTTGTGTTGAAATGCAAAAAATGAAACAGATGATTACAAGAGAGCGCATTCCACATTATGAATCAAAAGTGAAAAACGATTTTTCAGATTTGGGTACAGCTAGCAGTCATTTGTACAGTATAAGTCACTGATTTTGGATAAGTTTTGATATGGGAGATTATTTAAAGGCTTTCAGTAAATGTATATAAGATATCAAAGTTGTAAAATCAAAACCTTCGAAAGCTTGTTTGTTTCTGATGTGTCAAATCTAGTGTATCATATGAGTATTTTTCAAAAACAAGAAAATGTAATTTATTATTAGCAGTGAAAGTGTGTGTTTACATTTAATGCTGTCTGTTTTGCTGTCAAATATGAACAAAAAAACATACTTCCAAAGAACAGTTTGACCTGTGGCCTGCCTGCGAGGCTCAGACTCAGGAGTGGCTTTTGTACAAATTAGCAATGTTTAACACGCTACTGTAATGACCTTCAAAATCAAAGTACTGCAGTGAAATTTGGTAAGGAGGCAAGATGGTGGGGAGGTGCCACACTGAGATGGTTTTAGAGATAACAGATGGATAAAAGTGTGTGAAACTCCAGGAGAGGGACAGATGGCACTGAAACAGAGACTTGAGGTGAGGCTATCACCATGGGGGGAAAAAAAGTTTAAATTCAACCATTTAGAGGGTGAAAGACTGAGTGTACACACCACTGTGATGCCTACAAGTGTAAATAATAAATGTATATACTCTGTATTAATGTCTAAAATATATATATATATATATATATATATCTTCATGTATTGTTACTCCACCACTTTGTATATTGTCTGCCCTTAAAAATAAACAAACTTGATTAAAAAATGGCTGTAGCCTGCCCTGGAACATCCGTCTGCATCAGTCAATCCATCGTTATCGTATGCTTCAGAGTGAACAATGATTTGGGCTGCTGCCTCTACTTAAAGTTAGATATCTTAACAAGGCTATTCAAGAGCCTTCTATTATTTTGACGAACTAATCAGAAACCTGCGACGTCTCCACGGGATGTTCAGCAGACAGTTATTGAAAAGGAATAATCAAGTTTCATATTGCCTTACCGCCGGCCCTCCAGCAAACAAACACCCTCCAAAACCAAACTCCTCTCTCTACCTCACACAACCAACCCCCCCCCATCACTCTGTATGCAGAGCGTCTCCAGGGAGTGGTAATGGATTGTGAGTAATGCTATCATCCCTTTCTCTGTCTTTCTTTCTTTCTACCTCCTCTGGTGTACGGGGTGAATGAAAACACTTGGAGGACTCGTGTCTGGCTTATTGTTTCTTGTAGTGTCTACAAGCAGATTCTGGCCAGATAGGATTAGTACACTCTGTAGTGTTTGTCCCTGTCATCTTTAAGGGCTCCATTTGTGGTTTTAGAATGAACCTTTTTAATAAGCACTCGAGTCTCCAGCCTGGTTAGATATGGAATATGACTATAATAAGACCTGGAAATGAGGGCATTTTTAAAATGGAACTCCTGTTAGAGCTTTGCAGCGGGAAACTTTCCTTTTTAATCTTCCACCTCATCGTATAATTCATGTAGCCTATGCAGGATATTGATTTTTTATGGTAATTATTTCTTCTATGATAATGGCAGTGGCGATTAATTTAGGTCTGTCTACTGCTAATAATAAACCACTCTGTATGCTTTACTATACATCCTATTTGGCATTCAAGACAATGACTGCGTAGGAAGATAACTCCTGCACAAAATGTTGAAACTATGAGTCAAATCAAAGCATTCAAATCTATTAAACCTGATAGAGAAAAAAGGAGTGACAATGAAAAAAACTTGAGTTGGAGGTTGCTGTTATCAAATGTGCACTGTGTGTACTAGTTTAGTATAAGTTTTACCCTCTGAGATAAATTTCCAAATGTTCTAATAATTCTCATTCTGATGAACTGCCCCTAAAAAAACCCCCAACACATTTTACAAGTAACTTAATGTACAAAGCTTCCTGCATCCTAACATTAAGTGGGGAGTAACAGATCATTTCACATCAGCTTGTTTCAAAGAGTAAAATTAAGTTTTTCTGCAGTGATATGCCTTATCTTTTATGTTTTAACTCAGGATATTGACCCTCATTTCAAGGCTGCCTGAAACAAAAGCTTCTTAATTGGTAACAGGTCACACCAGTGGTTATCAATTTAAGAAAAATCAGGTTTGAAGGCTGAATATTGTACTAAATTTATTGTTGGACTTACCATTTTTACAGTGTGATTTTTCTTGTTATGTCAAGTGTTGAATTTCCTGCAGATAAATCTATGGGGATTCACAGTGTTGCAACACTGCAGCTGCAGCCCATTTTTTGGCGAAAAAAACGTGACCAGCAGACAGGAGTGATGAGCTGCTCAACCTGACGGATACGCTTTCATTGTACTGTTCTGCCCTCTGCTGGTCACTCACACAAACACTGCTCAGACTCACACGTGTTAAAATGAAGGATCTGCAATTGTCTGCAAAAAAAAACTTGTGTATTTTTTTTGTCCCAATTTTAAATTCCATTATTCAAAGACAATACATTTTAGTATTTTGCACAGTTGTAGATATAGAGATGATGATAAGTTGCATATCTTCATGTTATATGCATGTACAGTATTTAACAGTAGAGCTGCAACAATAAGTGGAACTATTTTGATAAATAACATTTGCTGGTTCATCAGGATTTGATGCTTTTTCTTTGTCATACATGATACATTTTTTATCTTTGGGTTTTGAACTGTTGGTCGGACAAAAAAACCACACATTTGAAGACATCACCTTTGGGCTGTGGGAAATTAAACAGGAATTTCTCAATTTTTTGGCATTTTAGACTAAATTATTAATCTATTATTTGATAATGAAAATAATTATTTGCAGCCCTATATAACAGTACAGTATACATGTACACTGTGTTCACACTCCTAATATACAAATAATTTGGACTACAGTGTATAGTATATCAGCTAAAATTAGGCTGACTTTAATCTTAAAATATTGGTGTTGATCACATGGTACGAACGTAAAATGGCATCCAATCTGTTTTAAAAGCAGAATGAGTATTATTTTCCTAAAAAACAATGTATGGACTCAAAAATAATCCCTCTCAATCATCACGTATGACCCACTATAAGTGTGTGGCAGTGTCTGTATCTGCAGAGACCCTGCCCTCTGCGTCTGCGTTGTTGGGCGTCAACCTTTGGACAGTGGGTGTGTAACAGTTAGCCCCCAGCCAATAACAGCGCGCAGGTGTGAGGAAACAAAAATGGCGGACATAGCGCCGAAAATACGCAAATATAGCAGATGAAACACCAAGCAGACAATGTGCGTTCTAAAACGAGAGTGAATCTGAGGTTGACGTTCACCCACTCGCGAGCACTGAAGGAGAGGATGGGGATGAAGAGCAATGCGGAGTCGGCCTGTCTTCTGTTGGACAGGTAGGTGGCGGCAGGTACCTTAGTTAGCTTGCTAAAGTATCGACTTTTCCATTACAACAAATGTAACGTTCCAAAAATAGTAGCTAGCAGTGTACATACAAGCAGTGTACCTTCACACTAAGCCCTACAATCAACCAATGTAAATAGGTTTACGTTTTGAGGTAATAACCCTTGGAGGTCTGTAGTGCTGAGTTTGAGCTCATTTTCTGTTTAACACACAAGCCACGCCGGTTACCACGTAGACCAAACCAACGTAGTAAGTTGATCGTCGGAGATTAAGTGCTTGATAGCTAACATTACTGTTGGTAGTGGGGTTTTTTTTCTAACGTTGAAGAACTGATACAGCAATGTTGTCATATACAGCATTGGACATGTGCTTCTTGTGTCGTTGAGCCGGGAAGGTATGGGGCTAGAACAGTGACATTCAATTTTGGCATCAAAAATAAATTTTACATTGATAAGAAAACTGGAACAAAAAAAGGAAACATTGGCATTGAAACATTTATATTGGAAAACGCTGTATTGGCACTGGAACAAGTATTGGCATTGAAAAACGTTTCATTGAAAAATAAAACAGGAATTAAAAATTATTAAACACACAAAAAAAACATTGTGTGTGTCTTTCAATGACAATGTTCTGATTTTTACTTCATGTCACTCTTTTTTTCAGTGACAGGCTTTTTTTATGCTGTCAGTTGTTTTTTTTTTAGCGTCACTGGCTTTCAGTTTCAAGTTATTTCTTAGAGATTACTTGGCTGTTAAGGTTGTGGCCAATGAGGGACCCAGGTTCCTGTAACGTGTGCTTACACGCCAATATCAGTAATTTATGCACAATGTGCTCCCTTGGGTTGTTGTTTGACATCATTGATGCCACCTTCCTCATGAATATGTATGAGACCTTCACTCAGGGTCCCTCACTGGTCACCAGAAAAGCCACATTAAGGTGTCAATTTTTGTTGTGTTAACGTGGAGAAATATTTCATACATATTTCGGAAAACTCTACGTGTTAACAAGCATTTTAATTTAGTCAAATCAACAAATCTCTAAAACGTTATTTGTGAAAATGGCTTTCCATAAATTCAGGAAGAGTGACATGGTCTCCTTAGTATGCAGATTATATGTAAATTACAATCTCCTTGCCCCTCCCCTCAGACCCCTCCTCACCATGCCAAAACGGTGACAGAAAGACCAGTGACACTGAAAAAAAATCTGTCAGCGTAAAAAAAATCTGTCACTGAAAAAAGAGTGACATGAAGAAAAAAAATCAGAGCTTTGTCATTGAAAAAACACACCGAAATACAAAACACACACACATATACATATATAAAAAAAAAAAAAACTTTGTCCTTCACCCTCCGCGGGTGGTCTCATCCTTCGAGCTCGGGTCCTCTACCAGAGGCCTGGGAGCTTGAGGGTTCTGCGCAGTATCTTTGCTGTTCCCAGTACTGCACTCTTCTGGACCGAGATGTCTGGTGTTCTTCCAGGGATCTGCTGTAGCCACTCCTC